>NW_026067911.1:9803252-9877149 GCF_014885135.2 Alexandromys fortis | reverse complement strand
AAGAATGTCACCAGGGTCTGAACATCACTGGAGGAATGTCACCAGGGTCTGAACATCACTGTAAGAATGTCACCAGGGTCTGAATGTCACTGGAGGAGTGTCACCAGGGTCTGAACATCACTGGAGGAATGTCACCAGGGTCTGAACATCACTGGAGGAATGTCACCAGGGTCTGAACATCACTGGAGGAGTGTCACCGGGTTCTGAACATCACTGTAAGAATGTCACCAGGGTCTGAACATCACTGGAGGAATGTCACCAGGGTCTGAACATCACTGGAGGAATGTCACTGGGAGTGGAGTGATGGTTGCAGCATATTAAGAAGTCTCCAAGCAGAGACATCCTGAGAGTAGGTATCTGACATTACTGCTAAGCCTCTCACCAGTACTGATGTTCCCATGGGCTTTAGGAGGCTCCATAGGAAAGAAGGAAGGAGGTGGGTCGGCAAGGGGGTGTGATAGGCCAGTCCAGGCTGACCCTCCGATGTCACCAGATGATTGACAAGTCTTCAGCATTTGGCCCTGTCTGAGGCTAAGCTGCTGAAAGAGCTGAACGTGTTCATGGACTTGAGTAATTACACTAGTGCTTTGAGAAGTGACATTTGTCAGTATTTAGCTCTTAGGTTAGGAAGAATGCTTAACAGGAATAACTCTTCAGATTCCTAAGTCAAAGCACTGTTACTCTTTCAGCTTCAATTTTTCTTTAAAATTAAGTGTGTGCAGTAAAATGGACCGCAATTCCTAAAGCCAAAGTCAGCTCTAGTAGGATTTTTGCCAAAGGGGATAATTGGGATAGCCAAACTAAAGCAAGAGAACCATGAGAATCTAGAAAAAAATCATAAAAAAAAAGACATTGTTCATGACCCTAAGCATCAGCACAGCCACTGTCTATCAGGAGCACAGCACTGAGACACTTTGACATGCAGGCTGGGTCAGAACCCAACGTGCACAGAGAATAACACTTCTGTCCCTACTAAATACAAAGCAGCACCCTCCCAGTGAACAACAGTGAGGTTGGTGTTCTCCTTCATTCATTTCTTGTTTCCTCTTTAATTGTTCTGGGTGGTGGTGGTGTTTTTCTGAGACAGGTCACATAGCCCAACCTGGCCTAAAATTCACTGTATAGCTAAGAATGACTTTGAACTTCTGGTTCTCCTGCATCCATCTCCCAAATGCTGGGATTCCGGGTGTGTGCACAAGTGTGTGTGCACCGTAGACAGTGTTTTAACCCCTGTCATCCTCATTGACCGTACCATGTTACACGAGTCCATGTCAACTCATGCAGGGAGCATGTTGGCGAAGACGCTTTCTTTATATGTTAGCTGTTAGATTATACTAGTATTTGCTCTGAAGTAGAAGTGGAGTCTTTCTGTCCCCTCTTCCACCTAGAAATTAAACCCAGGAAATAAAATTGTTATCAGTCAGGAGACTTAAATATTCTTAATCTTAAAGACAACTATCAACAACCAAAAAGTCACAAAATACAAAACTGCACGCTCCCGCATTGTTCATCAACAGGCGGTATTTTTTTCTTAGTCTTCTTGACCTGGACGTGGTTCACCCACTGATAGAAAGGTCTAATGAAGGAAATTTGAGGACCAAAATCCACTTCTTGTTTTGGCTGGAGGGAACAGGGTCCAACATCAATTCTTTGCAGAAGAGCAAACTGTGGTACGGAGAGGTCAAGTGCCCTGCTTAGGGTCACGAGGTCAGGAAGGGTCAGAGCAGAGACTGGGATCAGACCAGCTCCCGACTGGCGTCCATGCTGAAAGCTTCTGGGCTTCACAGTGGTCTGTGGAAGGAAAGGGTTTGGAAGGTAGGATAAAAATAGCTTTGAACTCTCAAATGGCTCAGAACTTCATAACTTTGGCTGATGAGTCTGGGAGCAGAGGCTGGCGAGTCTCTGTGTCTGGCCTCCTCCACACAAACTCAGAGTGTCATCAAGGATCCTTGCTACCCAAAGGATGGGAAGACACCAGGGAGTCTCTCCCAGGCTCAGAGACTAATCACATCCATGTCCAGGACTAGGGTGCAGCATTCTGGTCACTGGTGAGGCTCCAGAAACACTGCAGTTGCTCAGTCAAGCCCTGAGGTTCCTGAAGTGCTAGGCATTAGGAGGGGACCTGGGAAGGATCCCAGAAGTAAGACCAGGGTACTACGGCCAGAATGAAGGGCATTCAGTGGGGCTGGGCAATGATGCACTGAGCCACAGATGTTTCAGTACTTACCAGTAGCGTAAGTTCATCAGCCCTGACATCATCAGCTTTGCATCCGCCTATTTCAGAAGAAATTCTCTCAAGGGAATGTTGGCACCTATTTCCAAGGAGTGGTTCAGTTCAACACACTGTGACAGAGAAACCATACTCAGAGCACAGGCTATCCCCAAGGATGATAGACAGACAGACAGACAGACAGACAGACAGACAGACAGATAGATAGATAGATAGATAGAGCCAGCCAATCAAGGAAGAAATTATTCTATAGGAAAATGTGCTTTGGCCTGTTTTTTAGTTAGGGCGTCTATCGCTGTGAAGAGACACCATGATGAGAGAAACTCTTATAAAGGAAAACATCTAATTGGGACTACCTTACAGCTTCAGAGGTTTAGCCAATTATCATCATGACAGCATGCAGGCAAACACGGTGCTGGAGAAGAAACTGAGAGTTCTACATCTGGATCTGCCGGCAGCAGAAGCAACTGTATCCCTCACTAGATGTAGTTTAAGCATTTGAGACTTCAAAGCCCGCCCCCACAGGGACACATTTCCTCTAACAAGGCCACACCTATGTCAACAAGGCTGCACCGCCTGATACTGCCTCCATCTATAGATCAAACATTCAAACCCATGAATCTATGGGAGCCATATCTAGTCAAACCACCATAGGCTGGATTTGTCCAAACACTTTGGACCTTTGGATATGCCTAGAACTCATTCAATGACTGAATCTTTCATTCTCCTTCTGTGCTTCATGGACAGAACCCAAGAGGATGGTGCTGGAGGGTAAACAAGGCTGCCCTGGTCTGAGTCCCAGACAGTAATACCTACCTTAGAAAGGGATTGTCTGTGTGGTGTGACCTGTATTATGCAAGAATCCCGAAGGCCACCTTTTACAAGAGTCCAGCGAGATCACCTAAGGCAGCGTCCAGTCTGCCTTCTAATCAAGCTTTCTTAGTCTTAGAACTATGGAAAGGTTTTCAAAGGCATTCTTGCCATGTTTCCAGTCAATTTGCCCTTCCAGACTTATCCAAATGGCTTCTGAAATAGCTTCTGTTTATGGAGTGCAACCTCCAGGATGAGGTAATTAGAAGAAACCTATCAATTTGAGATCCCCCTCCCCCATGAGTAAATAATGTTGACATACTGTTCAAATAAACACAATTTACCGCAATCTCTTTTTAGACAAACCCTCCACTTTAACCTCCAAATGGGAAACACGAAGGGCCTTTTCTCTTCTCGTTTAATCAAGAGCATATGTTCAAAGACAGTACCCCAGGCTTCTTCCGGGAAGAGCCCCACACTCCCCCACCACAGCTACAGTGAGCTCCTGAGGAGCCTCACTGCGAAGCGAGAGCACATCAGACTCCTGTACGACAGAGGTCACTCCAGAAAGACGGCCCTCTGCTCAAATAAGCATCAGCTATGCTGAGACATACCGAAGCAGCGGAAGCCAGCTGTGATAAACACCAATATGTATGCACCCAGCTGAGGCCACAGGGAGAGAAAAGAGCTGGGGTGATGCAGGTGTGTGTGTGTGTGTGTGTGTGTGTGTGTGTGTGTGTGTGTGTGTGCTTTCTTACACACAGCATGCTAGCCTAGTGTGTACCAGCCATACCAGGAGACCAGTTGGTCCCCCTTGGTAAGAATGTTTGGGGGCTACCAATTTTCTCATTAAACCTATAAATACACACAGTGGCGGAAAGGCCAAAACAGTCTGCAGAAGCATGGCGTTTATAGACATTTGTTAAGGGCATTGAGATCTTAAGGGGAGGGAGGGGGGAGGAGGACAAAGAGGAAGGGTATGACTCAGGCCTAGTACTCTCATTGCCAGACTATGCATCATAAAGCAGGTACGTCAGCCCCAATTGCCAGACTCCACTAACCTGAGCGTGGCTTTACTAACACCTGAAGTCCATTTCATGGGAATTAGCTTTAAGTGGCAAGCTGCTTCTGAAGCTTGAAAGACGCTCCCCATCTCAGGATGCCAGGAGTCCTCTGGAATTCCAAGTGGAAGTTTCTGACAGTAAAGGTTTACTACGGTGTAAAAGAAATTATGGACATAAGAACTCAGGTGCTAGAGGCACCTGCAGGCCCAGGCAGGTTACGCGGCAATATCCCTTTAAACACCAAATTATGGACTATTAGGCTGCTGCTTCAAGGCTTCTGTAACGTGAAACCTTGACAAATTCCCAAATAAAAGCCATAAAACCAACCATCTTTTAGAACCTGTGTGACTGACACCAGGAGAGAATTACAGCAGTGTAGCAGGTCACTGTGAAATGAAGCCACCGATAAAGACACTTAGGACGCTGTCATGGTGAAGGCAATTAGGAGACGCTTTGGCTCTCAGATTGGTTCTCGTCCTTCCCACAGCGCGCGCTCGCTCGCTCTCTCTCTCTCTCTCTCTCTCTCTCTCTCTCTCTCTCTCTCTCTCTCTCTCTCTCGTGTGTGTGTGTGTGTGTGTGTGTGTGTGTGTGTGTGTGTGTCCTGCTGTAAAGCGGATCAATCTATAATAGGTCGTACTCATACAACACAGCAGCCCTCTTGCATCGTTCCACCTGGGAAAAGCAGCCAGCTTTAGAATTTGACAGGGATCAGAACTGCCTGTGTCATCCCCCTCCCCGCCACCAACTAACGAAATCGGTAGAAAACAAGTCTGGTTGTGCCATTCAACCAGCGTGAAGTCTGGGTATTTAAAAATCTTTCATTTAGAGGAAATTTTTTTTTTTTCAAAAAACCTGGGCATTAACCAACTTGGTTGTGGATGTTTAATATGCTGGCTATACACCGCAGATTGGGAGCCCCCCGTTTAAATGAGAGAGGAAAAGCTCCCACTCTCTAGGCAAGATGTAAGAGAATGCTGACCGCTGAGGAAGGTGCACAGGGGTCAGCTGAGAACCCACGGAATCGTATTAGAAGCAATAACAGCATGTTCCGAAGCAGCCTTAAGTAAATGCTACGTATTGTTTGAAGCATGTAAATTAGGCCTGGGTTTTAGTTAGCAGAAGCCACTTCTCCCTGTGTTGAGGGTAAGCATGTTAGTTCTCTAAGCCCAGCTGGGTTATGCTGGCCTAGAGATCCATTTCCCCACCCCAGCTACCCCAGGATGGGACTGTCTTTCTGATCTCATCTCCACCCTAGTAACTTGTCCTGCCCAGGACAAAGCACCCCAAAGAGTCCTGCATCCCGATCCTAAGATCCCGTCAATGTGCCGACTTCTCTGGCAAAGGGGACATCACAGATAGGACTGCGTCAGGGCGTTTGAGATGGGAGATCATCTTGGATTATCCAGGTGGCCCAGTGTAGTCACCAGGGTCCTTGGAAACGAAGGAGGGAATGGGACAGCGAGGATCCAAATGAGCACACCACAGGAAGATGCTACGCTGCCGGCTTTGAAGCAGGAAGAAGGCGCCGTGAGCCAAGAAATGCAGGTGGCCTCCCAAAGCAGGAAAGACGTTCCTCCCTAGAGGCTCCTAGAAGAAGGAAATCTTGCTGACACCTTCCTGGCTTCATCCCAGCGAAACCCTTTCAGACTTCTGATGGCTGGAGCTCTAAGGGTGTACGTTCGTGCTGTCTTAAGCCACCAGGGCTGGGGTGATTGATTACAGCCATAATAAGAAAAACAAATGCAGTGTTCTAGCTGGGGTCCCACTCCCCGTTCAGAGCAGCATTGCTTTCCCAGGGCTGGCCTCAGGGCTGGCCTCAGTAACAGCAGGCAAGACTGGACTCTGGAAGCTTCTGCTCTAGACTGAAATGCAGCAAAACCAATGATCCTGAACCCCCATCCTGAGGTCGGCCCAGGGATGCAGTGCAGAGAAGTCTGCCTCTTTGGGAAGGAGCATTTACCCCTGACATCGTTAAGAATCACAATGGCAAGTTTTCTCTTGGCTCTGGTTTTCTTTTCCTTTTTCATATACATGTGGTAGGCATGTGTACATATGTGTGTGTGTATGTGTGTGTGTGTGTGTGTGTGTACATTCCTGTGAGGGTGGAGGACTGAGGTTGGTGTCAGAAGTCATCCATCCTCTGTCACTCTTCTGCCTTATTCCCTGAGGCAAGGCCTCTCTATCAAACCCAGAGCTTGCCCATAGAACTAGTCTTGCTAGCCAGCTTCCCCTGGTGCTCCCTGTGTCTACCTTCTGAGGCTGGAATAACAGGCAGGCCACTACGCTCACTTGGCAGTTATATGGGTTTCTGGAGATTCGAACTCCAGTACTGACACTGTGCGTCGAGGTGAAGCCATCTTGTTGGCCTACGGCGATACATTTTTAAACACTGTGCAGGACCTGGCCCGTACTCTGATAACACACAGCATCCCATCGGTTCTGTTCCTCCAGAGAACCCCGCCTGAGGTCAGTCTTTATGGCGGCACTCATCCGTCTCCATCAAGGCCTTTCTACCTCTCGTGACTCCTCCCTGACTCCCTCCTGGGCTTCCATGTGAGCTGCTCCCACAAGAAAAGCTCAGCTGTTCCCTGTTAAGACATGAGTTGGTAAGATCCTAAAGTAGTATGGTATAACAACTTTTTCTACTGCATCAGAACGCTGTCCTCCTGTGCTGGGCTCTGCTGTGCTAACCTGCTAACTGCCTCTGCCTTTCCACCACCCACAAAGCATCTAATAAGTTCTTTACAGGTGAAACCGGGGAGTTCTATTTGGGCTGGGCCTTTCCAGAGTGCTGCAAGCCTCTTTATACTGACACGGACTTTGGAGTTAGAAAAGACGTTGATTTGAGTCCCTATCTCACCATTTACTCATGATACCCCTTGAAAAAGTTACTTATTAAACCTGACTTTATACCTAAAAGAGAATACGATGAGCCTTTCTCCAGGTGAGAAACTAATGGGGTTTTGTACTTAAAGTGTTTTTTTTTTTTTTTGCACAGCATGCCCCTGAAAAGCGCCCCTAATAAAACACGGGCTGGGGAAAGGCCAGAGGCACATGTAATCATAATTCCAAGGCACAATAAACCTACTGTGAGACTAGAGATTCCAGACGCTAAGTGCTACAACGAGATCCCCACTCAATATGGAACACGAGCAAGCAATTACACAGCACCACCTGTGTACCCTCTTCCTTGATAGTGGGCACCGGAGCAAGGCAGAGAGGCAAGCGTAAGAGACAAGAGACAGCCCTGCATCGCTGACTCTGCTCCCGGGAGACGTGAAGACACGTCTACTCCTCCAGATGGGAAACAGACAACAGGCCAGACCAGCAGTGTCTCAAAGAGTCCACCTTGGTGAACTGATGGAGTTAGTGACAGAAACACGGATGACTCAGAAAGCAGTGGCACCATCGGAGCCCAGTCCCGCATGGACAGCGGCTCAAAACGCTGGAACTCTCCGCACAACCCGCAGGCAGCGCAGCAGGTCGGAGGCCAGAGGTCTCCTGTCTCCAGCTGACGTAAGTGCTAATTCACAAGAAACTCTATTTCTTCCTGATTTGGAACAAAGTGACTTCAGGGTCATGGTAAACAATTCATTTTTTTTCCTCGACCATAAACGATGCTTTGGGGATTCACCGATGGTCACGGCTCAATCAATATTCATCAGGTAATACGTGCTCACACGAAGATAATAAAGTACCCAGAATCCAGTGTATGAATTCCAGATCAATACTGCCTTGTACGAGTAGGAGACTTCTTTCCCCATTCCAAAGCATTTTAGTAAGATGCTAAAGAAAAATCAATGACTTATTAAATGCCAGTTGCATCATTAAAACAAACTATTAATCACCTTTGTTGCTGTCACGCTGCACTGTGACCTGACTTGACACATTTCTGTAGTGGTGTGCGTGCTTACCTTCATCAGAGGAAATGATGGTACTCACGACACCGGAACTATGAAAAAGGAAGATTCAGCTTCAGAGCCTCTTAGAGCTGGCTTCACGGCTGCAGCCAAGATGGCGCTGCTGTCGGAAACCGGGCTGGGTATATTGTTGAAGGGGAACAAATAATAAGTCAGCAACAAAGGCAGGACAGAAGGGAGGAAGGGAAAGAGGGACTGAGGGAAGGAAGGAAGGAAGGAAGGAAGGAAGGAAGGAAGGAAGGAAGGAAGGAAGGACAAAAAGACAAAAGGGAGGAGATTAGGACTTGGTAAAATGAGTTGTCCTGGATGTGAAATGTCCCCTATTGTTTTTAAACACAGATTCACCTCATGTTCCTGTTCCCATGCCTTCCCCACCATGATGGGCTATGTGCCCTCCCTCAGTCTGTGAGCCAACATGATGTGCCCAGCCTTGAGTTGCTTCCTGGTAGGTGTTTGAGCAGAGCAATGGAAGGAATAACCAACAGAGACACAGTGATGGGGCTTCAAGTGTTTCCTGCTCCCTGACCTATGAGGAAATAAAACTGTGTTGCAACTGGGGAGGCAGCTAGATGGTAATGAGCCTGTGACAAAGTGTGAGGACCTGAGTTCACATCCCAAGCACCTATATAAAATGCTGCGTTGGTGTCATGGGCCTGTAAGCCCTGTTGTTGGGGATCAGGCAGAGCCTGGCAGATCCCTGAGGCAGACTGGCCAGCAAGTTCAAACACGTCTATGGGCTTCAGGTTCAGTGAGAGACTCTGCCTTAAAAAAAAAGGGGGGGGGGGTTGGGATCTAAACAGTGGTGGTGCACATCTTTAGTCCCAGCACTCAGGAGGCAGAGGTAGGCAGATCTCCAAGTTCGAGGCCAGCCTGGTCTACATAGCAAGTTCTAGGACAGCCAGGACTACACAGAGAACCACTGCCTTAAAAAAATAAAACCAAACAACAGCATCAGAAAGGTGGACAGTAGTGGAGGAAGACACCTGACATTTGCCTCTGACCTCCGCATGCACACACATGCATGCACACACACACACACACACACACACACACACAACACACCCTCACAACACAATATATACACACAAACAAAGAAAGTTATGCTATATTCACTTTTAAGGTGGACCCCTGGCCATACAAGAGTGTATATTAATGTACATACATACACTCTGCAATGACAAAATAAGATCTACTCCGTCACATTACTAGGTACATTCTTCAGAAAATGGACACTTGTGTTCGACTTCATTAAATTGTTAGAGGTGTCTCTCCCAGGGCTGGTTAAAATTTTCATATTTTTAAAATATAAATTTCAAGTTGATTCTTCCACGGCCATTCTGCCTCCATTTCCCCAGGAATACAGAGAAAGATCAAAACCATGCCCTTTGAACTAGTGAGGGAATTTCTCTTGTTGCTGTGTCAGTGCCCTTCCTGGAAAAGTGTGGTCGGTCAGCGTTATGAAAGATAAAGTTGAGAAATGCTGAGTTAACACAAAATGATCTCACTAGCTTACAAAAGATGCGGGGACTTCCTGCTAATGTGGAATAGCATTCCTTTGATAAGAAGAAAGATCTGCTTTGTTTGGAGGTGGTTGGTGTTTACATAAAATTTCTTCAAAAGCCATCCAACATGAGTTGAATCTTCACCCCCACAGACTTCATGCCGTGGCTGAATGAAGACGGATATGACACTTAACAGCTGGGTGTAACACAACCACCCTCAAACACCGTCTTCGCAGTTGCTTCTCTTTGGAGCTAGAAGTCCATGGTAAATGATGTTCAGCCTCTCTATCTCATTGGAACGCCATTAGATTATAAATTAAGTAAAATTAGAGAAGCAAAAATCAGCATAATATCTAGAACTTCAGTTGGTCAGTCTTATTGGATTAAAAACAAAATAACAACACTGGTAAGATGGTTCACTGGGTAAAGGTACGTACCACCAAGCCTGGTGACCTGAGTTCTACCGTTGGGGCCCACGCATTGGAAGGAGACAGCTGACTCTGTAGGCTGTCCTATGACCTCCACGTGTGTGTCCTGTCTTCTGTACAATCAATGTAACAAATAATTTAATACAAGAAACAAAAGAGAAACGCACACCCGAGACGTGAGACCACTGGAAAGTGAGTTAGCGTTTCTTCCCAGCACCATGCCTTGAGGTGAGTCTCTTACACGCTGCCCATGGTCGGGATTGAGCCTCTCTGCGCTCCTTTCCACCACTCAGGACCCTAAGCTTGCCTGTACCTTTCTTCTCTCCTCCCTTTCTCCTCAAGTTCCCACGGCACATTCCACGTCATCTCTCTGCCTTCCTTCCACACAGCGATGACCCGGATTGCTCAGCAGGAAAACCGAGAGGAGTCTCCTGCAGTCAGAACCTTCACCTGTTGCTCCTTCCTTCCCGTGAGCAGTCTGGAACAGAGCCTTGAGAGCACATGCTGACCCTGTCATTCCCCTACAGGGTCTGGCTCTTCCTAGAAGTCTCCACATATTTTCACTGTATTTTGTGAGTGTGAGAGACATATCAGTTTAGGTAATAAAACTTTTGTTTTCTAAATAAGCTTTAAAAAAAAAAAAGTGACCCAGCAATTAATACAGGCAGAAAGTGAGCTTTGCCATCTGTCTGCCACCCCTCCCCCCAGCCCCTGTTGAGCAAGAGTTCCCAAAACATGAACGAAATTGTTCCAGGTTGAATTCAGGACAATTCTGCCTCCCATCTCCTGTTAGGGTTATAACAGG
Organism: Alexandromys fortis; assembly: GCF_014885135.2. Taxonomy (NCBI): domain Eukaryota; kingdom Metazoa; phylum Chordata; class Mammalia; order Rodentia; family Cricetidae; genus Alexandromys; species Alexandromys fortis. The sequence continues at coordinate 9,866,390 of NW_026067911.1, read as the reverse complement.
AAGCCAGGTTAGAGACTTAGTTGTGAAAGCAAAATTACTTTAAAAGAAAAATCAGTGGACTATTTTTGCAATTTCTGGTAGGCAAATATTTAAGTATTTTTAAACCAATGTTAACTGTGTATAAGTGTGCGCAAGTGTGTATGTCTTTGTACACGAGTGCCGTTGCACTCAGACTGTAGAAGGGGTGCTGTGTCTCTGGGAGCTGGAGTCACAAGCAGTTGTGAGCCACCAGAAAGAGAGCTGGGAACCAAACCCAGGCCCTCTGCAAGAGTCGTGTGTACTCTTAACTGTTGAGCCATCCTTCCAGCCCCCACGGAGATTTCTTAAATTCATCTTAAACGGTACAATCATCATATAAAGGGCAGATAAATTTACCTAATTAAAACGTAAAGCTTTTCGGCATCAAAGGATACCAATAAAACAAAACAAAAAAAAAGTGAAAATAACGAGCCATCAGCTGGGAGGATATTTGCAGACATAGTGCCTGAGTACTGCGCAGCGGGAGGGCGCTCGCTAAGGACGCGTGAGGACCTGGCTCCAATCCTGGTCATGAAAAAAAAATTCAGTTAAGAGTGCATAAGGAGCTGCCGAGAATCAATAAGGAGGAGGCAAGCACCACTGTTAGAAACTGGGTGAGAGCGTGGACCGCATTTGAAGAAGTAACCCAAACATCAAGCACGTATACAAAGGATGTTCAAACTTACTAATAAGAAGAAAAGTGGGTGCCAAAATCATGAGCGAGGCTGAAGACCCAAGTCCGGCAATACCAAGCGCTGCTGGAGCCGTGGGCTAGGAACTTCCAGGGCCTCGTACTGAGTGGAAACAAGAAACATCACTCTGAACACAGTTTGGTTCTGCATGGGACATCATGGTTGTTAATCTGTATCTAGTGAGATCTATATCCTGCAGCAATTCTTGTACATTCACTTTAAGAAACACGGCAAAAACTCATAATTCATTATGTTATACTAATGAAATACTAGACTCATCATGTATTGAGTAAGAAGACAGTAAATTAATTGTGTATTCACGATGGCAGTGTAACAGAGGATGTATGTCACAGCTGTGTGTGCAAGCACAGTAAAGCCCAGAGATACGGACGTAGATGAAGGACCTCTCAGAAGGCCATGTATCGTATGATATTAATGTGAAGCTAATTCAAAAGCATTTAAAATTTAAAATGAGCTATACATATACATAGAGAACCGTGATTAAAAAAAAAAAAAAAAAACAGCAGGCTGAAGAGATGGCTCAGTGGTTAAGAGCATTGACTGCTCTTCCAGAAGTCCTGAGTTCAATTCCCAGCAATCATATGGTGGCTCACAACCACTGGTAATAAGATCTGGTGCCAACTTCTGACTGCAGGGACACATGCAGGCAGACCATTGTATACATGATAAATAAATAAATCTTAAAAAAAAAAAAAACAACCAGCAAGACTAGATGAGGAGGGGGAGCTAGAGAGATAATTCATTGGTTAGAAGCACAAGTTGCTCTTGCTGGGAACCTAAGGTTAGTTCCCAGTGCCAGTGTCCATGCCTGGCACCTCATGACTGCCTGTAACTCGGCTTCCAGGGGCTCTGACGCCCTCTTCTGGCCTCTCTGGGCACAGGACTCCCACAAACACACTCCAGTTTGGGGAGCACTGCTCTGGGTTTCCAGCCTCCCTCCCCTTGGCAGAGAGATTCACTCTCCTGGCCACCATTCCAGCAGGACCAGGATACCGGGGCGAGTCATGGCGCTCCCAGGGTTCTGTTTCCTCAGGTTATGCTGGCGTGTCTCCGTAAGCACATGCAACATGTATATTCCGGTCTCAGCTCACGTTTAAAAAGAGCTTTGTTGAGGAGCGGTGGTGATATACGCCTTTAATCCCAGCACCCAGGAGGCAGAGGCAGGCAGATCTCTGAGTTTGAGGCCAACCTAGTCGACAGAGCAAGTTCCAGGACAGTTAGGGACACACAGAGATACCCTGTCCCCAAAATAAATAAATAAAAAGTACATAAAAAGAACTTGTGGGATTACTGGGTGGTCTGTGGCCAAGTGCTGTTCAGTTCTCTAGTGTTCCCAAGATTTACTTTGCCTCTTTCCCCTTCCCAGACACGGGTTGGGGAGGAATGGCAGGTAGCCCACACAGCAATGCAGGCTCCTGTGACCAGGCTCTGGAGACCTGGGTGTTTTCTGGGGTTTCACCATGGAAGCAGCCTACTCTGGGGTCAGCATTTCCTGAGGCGATTCTTCTGTGAGGCTTGCACCCATTGTTCCAACCTGAACAACCTCGGCCAGGCTTGCGGTGTTCACACCTTGATGGGCACATTAGGTGTGCGCCACAGCTGGGTGCACCGCCGAGAAGCCCACACACGTCAGTCTCACGCCTCTGCTGTGAAAGGGCTTTTGAGTCAGTGCGGCTGTGAGAGTCTGAAGTTCCCGTTCCTGTCCACGGCCTCTAGCTCTTAGTCCCTTGTCTGTATCAGGTTTAATGAGGTCAGGCTAACAGGATTAGGTGGTCTTAAACTGAGTTGCTATTGATTGCCACTAACCGTGGAATAGCCTGCGATAAAGTTCTGACTCAGGGGACGGTGCATTTTGGCTGCTGTCGTCTTCCACTGTGAGGGTGGACTTCAGTGTCCATCACCTGAGGAGATTCCCTCTGCTGCCCCAAAACTCGGATGCTGCAAGCAAATAATTTGTACCCACGGAGTCTCTAGACCACAGCTCTTGCTTCTCTGTCACACAGGAGATACCACGGAGACAGTGAGTCATGCTTATGTTCTCTGCTTTCCTCCCCTGCAAGTCTTGGGGCTCACACTGTTCCAGCGAAGCGGGAGCCATTCATCATAGTGCAGGGGAAGTGAGCCCAGCAGCACGGAACACAGAGCAGCAGGCCGTGGTCGGTCCTTTTTCATCATGTCGAAAACTGACTGTGGGCCCCTCACCACGCCGGCTTCATCCTGGAAGGTACTCAGAGGGCAGGCAGCTGACATTTTCCCGAAAGGGGAATAAAGGTGAGCTGGACAAAAGAAGACACTGGTCGGGCCCGCAAAGCCATAGCCTCTCTCCCTCTGCCTTGTGTCCTGTTTTCTCTTTGCACTCCAGCTCAGACTTCTCCCACTACCTCTGTGGTTTGACCTGTGAGTAAAACCATACATACCACTCTACATTCTGATCCCAAATTAACAGGCGGCAGTTTCTAGTCACCCAACCCATGCAGCTGCAGCAGCGTGGGCCACCAACTGCTACTGCAGACCACACCCTCCAACGTGGAGAGTCCAATTAAGAGCGTTCTGAATGAATTGAGCTGGCATTCTGAAGGGTGTCTGCCCGAGGTCACTTTATGTTGCGGTAGCAGAGCACCTGATACCTGGTAATTTATAGTGAACAGAGATTTACTGTCTCAGCGTTCTGAGGTGGAGAACCCTGAGGTCGGGGATCGGGATCCAGGAGTGTCTCCTTGCTGCACCATCCCATGACAGAAGGGCAAAGAGAGGAAGCAAGGTGGCTGAACTGATGGCTGCCCTTTTATAGTTGGCGTTGATCCATCTGGCAGGAGGAGCCCTCGCAAAGCCAGCATTGACCAGCGCTGTTGCACTGGAGGCTATGTGTCTAACCCATGGCTTTGGGGGGCATTTTCAAACTATGGTAGTATACAGCTTGTACACCTGTGCTTGAGAATATATTAAGGTGAGCTCAGCAGGTAAATAAGGACACTTTCTGCCTCACCTGAGCTGGATCCTGAGACCCACAAGGTACAGGAAGAGAACTGGCTCCTGCGGGTTGTCTTTTTGATCTGCACACCCACCCAGGCAACCTACACACACACACACACACACAAAATGAATGTAGAAAGTGAATATTGATGAATTCATTGGGACTAGACTTCAGGACTCTGATTGGCTGTGGTGTTCTGTAGCTGTCTTTGGTTCGGTTGCAAAGAGAAGTTTCCTTGCTGAGGGGTAAAGGTCACACTTATCTGTGGGTATAAGGGCAAATGTTTACAGATTGTTGTGAAGGGTTATGCTTGTTTAGTAAAGTAGTGTTTGCAGATCCTCTTCTAGCAACCGCGATTTCAGAAGCACTTGAGTCATAAGCGAGGTTTCCAGTAGCAGGCATGGTCTCCCTCTCGCTGGGCAGGTCTTTTTTTTTTTTTTTTTTTTTTTTTTTTTTTTTTTTTTTTTTGAGACAGGGTTTCTCCTTAGCTTTTTGGTTCCTGTCCTGGAACTAGCTCTTGTAGTCCAGGCTGGTCTCGAACTCACAGAGATCCGTGTGACTCTGCCTCCTGAGTGCTGGGATTAAAGGCGTGCGCCACCTCCGCCCGGCTGGAAGCTGTTAAATCCAGCTAAGAAGCTGTTGTTTGCCGCCAGGTTAGGCTACTGCTTCAACCACAGTGTTAGGATGCTATGCTGGTGTTGGTACGGTTTGTAACATCAGAGCTGGGTAGGACTGTTGGTTGCCTTAAGACTCAGGGAACATTGCAGAAGGGGAGGTGGAAGGGGAGGCAAGAGCCTGAGGGTCAAGGGGTTTGCTGCGAGACTGAAGCTGGACCAATAAGGTCTCACCAACATGACTGCCCAAATACGAGCTGAACAAGGAAGACACTAACACACCTACCAAACTGGATGGGGAAAAGTCCAAGAGGCCTCAACCCTACACAAAGAGCTACAGGCAAGTGAGGAAAGCTGGGAGCAGGAAGTGCTCCTCCCCTGAGCACATGAATCGGTTGTCCAGTGTCAAAACAGTCATTCCTGAAAACATGCACACAAGTAATATGGACTTGACAAGTTTATTCGTGGATATGTATATATACAAATACATATATGCATCCACTAAAAACTGATGAGTAAAGAGACCATAGATTTGAAGAACAGGGAGGGGTAAATGGGAGGATTTGGAGAGAGGAGAGGGAGAAATGTAATTACAATCTCAAAAATAAAAAATCAGATTAACATGATAATACTTCATTGTAATGCATGCTACCATTTACTTACATAGTTAGTGAATTGAAATATTTAGTGACAGCCTCATTTATCAGGCACTCTGTGAAGCCCCGAGGCTTTAGGTAGATGAGGGGCCAGCCCTGAGGGGGGGCTATGAACCAAAGCAAACCAAGATCCCAATAAAATGATAAAAGACCAGAGTTGTGCCATTTAAAAATGAAAGGACGGTGACCGTGCTTGAGAAGTGAGTGCAGGGCATGCCTGTCTCAGGCATCTGTGGGAACTAATGTTTAGTGTCAAGGGAAGGAGGTAAAGGGACCACAGCTGAGGGGACGCAGGTCGTCCTCAGTGGGAAGGGAGGTAGCGTGTAGCACAGGCTTTGTACTGTGCTGGGGTCTTGTTTTCAGAGCACCAGGAAGGTGCCGGTGAGAGTCAAACAGGGGAGAAAGACATCTTCTGATCCATGTCTTCATTTCTGTAAATAAAGAGTTATATATTCTCATCATATTCACCCCCAGCACCCCCACTTAGCTCATCCCAGATTCGTCCTCACCACCCTATGCCCCAACTTCATGTCTTTTTTTTAAAACTCAATAACCTGATTCTTGTGGTCCATATACTTCTGGACGCAAGGCCTCTCGGGGGTCACACCCACTAAAGAAGTCGGACTTTCCCTCCCCCCCCAGAAGCTCCTCAGTTAGGGGTGGCTCCTGAACCCCTTCCCACCGCCTGCTGGAGTTTTGACCGACTTGGTCTCATGTAGCTCACATGCAGGGAACCCCAGCCGCTGTGAGGTGATGAATGCAGGGGTCCTGCAATGTCCAGAGGACAATGTTTCACTTGGTCCTTCCTGACCAGGGGCTCTTACAGTCTGCTGCCTCCTCTTCTGAGATGACTCCTGAGCTCCTGGGCGTGGATGTGCTGTGGAGTGCCACCCGAGGCTGAGCACTCCATGGACGGACACTTATTCTCTGTTATCTGACCAGTTGTGAGCTTCAGAAGAAACTCTCCCACGAGGTCATGGGGCTGCACTAATCTATGGGTATAATGACATGAGGGCCATTTGAGACTATATCCATTTAGCAAAATAATAGTAGCAGGGTCACGCCTAGGGTCTTGAGCCGCCTAACCTTGGGATCTGGCCAGATTTACAGTGCCAGGCGTATGTTCCCTCCCGTGCAGCAGCCCTTACACCCAACGAGAAAGTGCTTTGCTACCCCTACAGCATTCACGCCACCATTGCACCCATGGGCATATCTCGCTTGCTGATTTTTATTCTTAAAAGATTACGTTGTGGAGGTAGAAAGGTGGTTCTGTGGTTAAGGGTACTTGCCGCATTTTCAGAGGACCTGAGTTTGTATCCCAGTACCTGTACGGTGCCTGTAACTCCAGTTCCAGGAGAACCAACAACCTCTTCCAGCCTCCACTGGCATCAGACTTGCGTGTGGTGTACATAAACATATGCAGGCAAAACATTCATACATATAAGAAAATCGAAATAAATAAAATGTTAGAAAAATAAAAGAGAAAATAAATGATGACTTTGGGTGGAGCTATGGGCTAGCAGGGTTGGCAGTGAAAGAAGTTGTGGCCTCTGATTTAGAAGAAATAAAGCCGTAGTTACTGCAGAGATCAGCAGTTACTGGGAAAGACAGACTTTCAGGCCAATGTCTGTGCGCCATCCCCAAGGCTGCGTGTTGAAATCTAATCCCAGTGGGCTAGTTGTGACACCACGTACAAACTACAATCTTCCCCAGATGTATTCAGGAATGTGCTGTCACTTTGAGCTTGAATGTCTAGTCGCCAGAAGCACGAGAAACAAATGTTTACTGTTTATAATCTATCCAGTTCGTGAGATTTCCCACCAGCCCAAATAGACCAAGACAGAAGACCCCAGGTTCTAAGGCAGTGCAGTCAGAACTTACGGAGGAGAAAGAAGAAAGGGTCCCTTAGCTTAGGTTTCAGGAGCGGGTAGTGAGCCATTTTCTGGGAAGGGCCAGAACACAGCCACCAGAAAGCCTTCGTGACACATGCCAAAGCCAGAACTCACAGCCCAGGGATCAAGATTCCCAGAAAGAAACTCGCAGGAGTTCTCTTATAGTTTGAGGGCTCCCATCCTTCTAGAATATTACCCAGCCATCTTCCCCATCAACACGCACTTCCCTACCCCTCTGAGGCCTAGAGGAAGAAAAGCTCGGGGTTGAAACAGATCTAGGAAGCAGTAAGCTAATCCACATAGCAACTTATTTATTGTTGTTGTGTCTGCATGACCTGAGAGTGAAGGTGTTTGGGCCACGACATGCTTATGGCAAGGGACAACAACTTTGTGGAGTCCATTCTTTCCTTCTGTCTTTACGTGGAATCCAGGAATCAAACACAGGTCATCAGGCTTGCACGGTGAGCACGTTTACACACAATCCATCTCACTAACTGTTGATTTAAAAGTATTTATTTATGTGTGTGTGTGTGTGTCTCCACCTTTGTCTTTAGGACCATCTGGTTTAGAACGCCTCATCAGCACCCTTTTCTATAAATGGCAAAGAGGAAATCAATACAGGGCTCCATGTCTGCTGGTCGCATACCCCCAGGTGCAAGCAACCACCCAGTGAAAATATGCAGGAGTAAAGAATTACACCAGTGCTGTATATGCAGCGAATTTTCCTCGTCACTAGTCTCCAGACAATTCTGTGTAACAGTTGCCAGCAGAGCCTGTCTGTTGTATTACGCATCATAAACAATCTAGACACCATTGCAACAGTTCAGGAGGATGCTCTGGTCATTTGCAAACACACACTCATTTGTAACAGGGACCTGGGTGACGCGCACCACACCCCCGTGTCTGCGCTTTATTCGCTGGCACCCAGTTACCAAGCTTCGGGCAAGGGGCTGGAGGTTAAAATACATAAACACACACAGACAGAGAGACAGCGACACGGGTCATCCTTCAATTCCCCAAGAATGCCCTCTTTATTGTATTTAGGGGCAGATTATAGAGAGATAGCCACACCCCAGCCAAACCCACCAGAAACCACTCTCCTGCCATCAGGAACTCCTGAAGGGCTCCTGGTCAGAGCAGCTGTAGGCACTCAGAACAGGGGATTACAAGAAATTCAGGATCTGGGGTCTCACTGCTCCCAACACCTGGGCATCTGCAGATTTGGTCATCTGTTGGGGGCTGTTGCGGGAAGAACCCTGCCTGCATGTACCCCCAAGAGACAATGCTACTTCCTTCATCGTTTTTATTTCAAGACATAAGCAAAATGCTTACCACGGTACCTGAACTACATGCACGCTCAATACACCCGATGTCGTTATCCTCAGCATTTCCTTGTTGTGCCTCTTCTCCCCGCCAAGTAAATTTATTACCAGGCACCAATTTGCTTATCTGGAGAGTCTGGAAATAAGTTCTGCTTGATTTTAGCTCTCTAGACTAGAAATGTTTGTAGCACTCTAATCATTCAGACAAAATTACAACTGCCAGGAAAACAGATCCAACTGCATTTTCCAAACTACATCTACCATGAAGACAGACCTCTTTCTGAGAATGTAAAATCGTGGTTCCCCTAATGTAAAATCGTGGTTCCCCTAATGTTACCGTTGAGAGGAGTTTGAGTCTTACAGAAACAAAACCTAATGAAAGGTCCTTAAATCATTAACTATTGTCCTTGAAGATTATCGGGGACTCTGCAAGCCTCGTGGCCAGCAAGGAGACGATCCTCCCAAGGTGAAAAATGAAACTTGAGTCGGTACCATCTTTGCAGATACTGGGTCAAATCTTGCCATGTGTGGCCTTGTTCGTGGTTTAGTCACGTTTAAGCAGAATAAAATTTTGGGGAGGTGTTCCTACGTGACAACCATCACAGCAAAGCTTTAGGCTTAGCTACATAGAAACTGCCTAGCAAGGCAGCAGCGCCCCTGTGGCCATCACAGTAAGAATGACTTCTATTGGCTGATGAACAGAGCTCAGGGTGGTGGTCCTCAACCTTCCTCATGCTGTGACCCTTTACCACAGCTCCTCATGTTGTGATGACCCCCAACTATGAATGTATTTTCACTGCCACTTCCTAACTGTAATTTTGCTACTATTATAAACCATAATGTAAATCTCTGATATGTGGGATGTCTGATATGTGACCCCTGTGAAAGGATCATTCATTTCCCCCAAAGGGGTTGAGACTCCCAGGCTCAGATCTGTGATACACATAAGGACAGACTCTGTTGGTGGAGGATGCCAAGTACATGTGACTCCCTTCATAGGGATGAGTTCTGTTTACTGGGAGACAAAACTCAAGACTAAGGGACTAACCAATGCTCAGGATATTGGCGCGATTCAGGCAGAGGCTGGCTCCTAATAGAATAGCAAAGGATCACCGGGTTGTTTGACCACTCTGGCATTCCGTTGAAGAAATAGACCCGCATGATTGGCAGTCCTGGTTCTCCAATGCTTACTTAACTAAGCGATGTTTCCTACAGAAGAGGATTGTGGGAAGATGGGTCTCCCTTTTTCCTTTTGTTTTCTGGCCAGAAGGCAGCCAGTTTGCTCTTACACATACCACCCCACCCCATGTGCCTTTTCTGTCTGGCACACCCATGAAAAGTTGAAGCAACAGAGTCTCCTGATCTTGAGCTTAAAAACTATAAAGCTATGAGCTACAAGAACATTTTTCTATTTATAACTAATCAGGTATTTTCGTAGAGTGTCAGAAAGCTGACTAATACAAAGATTGAAATACAAAGTCTTGTTTCTCTTTGCCTACCCATTTCAAGTGTCCATCAGACACGGTGTGTCTACTAAGAAAAGGTAAACAATTCTTTTATGAAGCTAAAATTTAGTATTTCATGTCACTCACAATTGACGTCTACTCTAGCCATGGACTTCCTCTTGGAAAGCATCTCTCTAACAAGAAGATTATAAATACACAGGATGAGGAGTTGCGTTCAAGGTCATCTGACTGGGTGTTCCATCTAGTTAGATACAGAAATATTCCCTGCTGTTCCCGTGGTAGCCAAGAACTGTAGGGTTGTGCCCACTGCCCCACACTAGGCTGTGCTTGCAAGAAACACTGGCAGTCCTATCCTGCAGGTGGGCATTGATGTTGGGATGTCTTCGATAAACTCACCTATAGGGGCTGGGGAGATAGCTCCATGAATCAATTATATATGGGCAGCTGAGTTCCCATCCCCTACACCTCCGTAAAAGTCAAGCATGGTGCCGTGCTGGGAGACAAAGATGCGCTGATCCCAGGGGCTTGCTGACCAATCAGTTTAAAGATGTATTTGTGTTATGTTTTAATTATGTGTGTGTATGTCTTTGTGTATGCATGTGCACATGAATGCATTGCCTTTGGAGTGCAGAAGAGGGTGTCAGATCCCCTGGAGGCAACTGTCAGCTGCCCAACATGGGCATTCCAGTCCTGTGCGGAGCAGTAACCCTGAGCCATCTCTCCAGCCCTGTGGCCAGTTTAGCTCAAAATCCAGTAAGAGACCCTGTCCCAAAATAATAGATGATGATGATGATGATGATGATGATGATGATGATGATGCAGAGAAGTGACTGAGGAAGACATCCCAGCATCGACTGCTGCCTACACACTGAAGAGTTCAGCTGCACACACATGTGCGTGGGGTTGGGGACAGAAGGAAGAAAATCAGTTGAAGGATCTTAGTCACTCCAAGGTGTGTCATACATAACCCCAAAGCTTCTAGTCTTCAAAGATAGTGCAGACATAGACAGAGCTAGCAGTAAAGGAAGGACGAATGAGCGAATCTCTTTGAGGGTGTTTGGTTTTGAGACATGAGCATGGGACCACAGTGCGGTTTCCTCTTGGCATTCTCAGGAAACAACTCCAGGCTTCTACTCCCCATCTTCTCTCTGGATCCACTCTTGACGGCTTCCACTGTCTGTCTCATTTGGTGACACCATCATTCGAGAAGCTGTCCAAGCTGGAAAGCAAGGAATCCATCCTGGGCTTCCCACTCACTCCAACATCCAACCAACCAGGACCGTCGGATGCCGAAGTCACGTCTTTTCTTTTATGAAAACAAACAAACAAAAACACGTAACATGCGCTGCCCTTTCCCTCAATGGGTCGCTTTGGTAGCTACCTGGCAGTTATTCTTGAAAAAAAAAAAATGATTACACTCCCTTCAAGGTCAACTTAGCAATTTACAACAAACGAGAAAACAAATTGCTTTTCAAAGGAAACGCTAGCGGAAGAGAAATTGGAACACAGAACTTTGGAAACATCTCCAGCGTTTTTTTTCGACTTTTCTGCCAAAACTGAGCTGGTTGCACAAACATCTCTATCAGAACACTTTAAAATTTTGGCACGCCAAACTGATTGACCTATTTTAATTTCTTTTACTCAGAGGATCAGTGGATAGCAAACCTACTTTTTAATACTACGAAAAACATATACCCCTCCGAATGTACTTATGTAGGCAACTGACTGATATCAGCGATAAAAGATACTTATTAATTCGAGCTTACTTTTTCGTTTTCTTTTTTCCTGTGCATGTATGTGTGGTGTGCTGGTGTGTGTGTGAATGTCTTGCATGGGTGTGGGTATCTGTTTCCATTTCTCTTCTGTTGCTGTGACAAATACCATGTTGAAGACAACTTGGGAAAGAAGGGGTTTATTTGGTTTACACTTCCAGGTCACAGTCCATAGGGTCAGGGCAGTAACTCCAGTAGAAACTGAACTAGAAACCATGCGGCAATGCGGCTTCCTCTCCACAGGTTGTCAGTCTGCTTTCTTATACAGCCCAGGACCACCTGCCTAGGGAGAGTACCGCCTCCAGGGGGCTGTGGATCCAATATCAGTCAAAAATCAACACAGTTCCTCACAGACATGGACACAGGACAGTCTTATTTGGACAATCACCCCATTGAGACTCCCTCAAATAGCTATGGGCTATGTTAATGGTGGATGCTAACCAGGGCAGTGTGTGTGCGTGTGTGTACATGCGCATGTAGAGACCCAAGGTTGATGTCGGGATCAGTCCTAAGTCCACCGATATGGCAAGACTCTCTGGGCAGCTTTCTCTGGCAAGTTTCCCCTTCTGAGACTGGAATTACAGCTGGGCTGCCCTACCCATCCAACCTTTCCTGGAGTCTGAGCACCTCAACTCCGGTTCTCATTCTTAGGCAGCAAGGGTTTTATCCACTAAGGCATTTCTCCATCGCCAGACCCAGGGTTTCATCAAAAATGCTTGCAGAGACTGGGGAGACAGCTCAGGGACTAAGAGCGCTTTCTGGGCAAACATGAAGACCTTAACTCAGACTCCCAGCACCCCTAACCCCAGCTCCGTGGTGAGCAGGTGTGACCACAGAGACAGGAGGACCGCCGGAGTCTGCTGGTGTCCAGTATAACTGAAAAATGGGGGTACTCTGGGTTCAGCGAGAGACCCTGTCTCAAGAAAGAATGACAGAGAAAGTACACCTGACATCCTCCTCTGGCTCTGCACACGTGCACACGGACATGCACACTGACATTCACACGCGCGCACACACACACACACACACACACACACCATATACACGCATGCACGGTTGCCAGACAGCATTGAAAGCGTGGTTCCTTGGCACAGGAGTCCAGCTTCCATTTGGAGGAATATTGCTTCACAAGATTTTCCCAGCCACAACAGTCAGTGGAATAAAGATAAAAAAAAAAAATAATTCGGGACAGGATCAAGACACGGCTCAATATAAATGATGAAAGTGGGGCTGCTCCTTCCTTGGAGCTCCTCCCACTCTGGGAGTTCTTTCTCATCTCCCCTAATAAATCTTAATACGTCTACACTTGCTTTGCCTGAGAGATTAAACTCAGAGGAAAAGGACTGTAAATGGGTTTCCCTTTTGTTTCGGTTTTGGTTTTTGATGCTGGGACGTTCTTGCTAGGCACACACTTCTTGCTGGTTATACTCTAGGACTTGTTCTAAATGTTTTCTTTTCACTTTTATCTGCTTTAGATTTCTACTTTATTATTTATTCTGCTTGGGGGTTTGTCTGTTTGCCTGTCTCCAAGACAAACTCTTGTGCTTGAACGTAATTTATAGTTGAGGATAACCTTGGATTTCTGTCTCCCTCTCCCTCCCCGTGTCACCTCCCAAGTGCTGGAATTACAGGCATGCGCCACCACGTTAAAATGGGTCCACTATGTGATGCTATCTGATAGATTACGCAATCCACTACAACAAGCGTGTAATTTACTTGAAACAGAGCTACTCTAGGTATGGTAGCTCCTAGGAGAATGAGCCAGGGGAATGGCCACAAGTTTGACGCTGGTCTGGTCTAGTTCCTGGAATATGTACCTGAGATTATCTCATGCACAGAGAGTTTGAACACTGCCCAGTGGGCCCCAGAATCGACCTTCCCACTGCTTCCTGTCACCACAGCTGCAGGCCTTTGGGGGATGAAGACTCTGAGAAGCGCCCTGGGGAAGCCTGCTGCCTATGCCTAGATTTGATGGAATGTCAGCTTCCAGGAGGGCATAAGGAGCAATGGCGGTTTGTAAATTCCATAGCTGTAACTCACTTGCTGCTTAGAGACGGGGATGGGAAGCAGAGAGAAGCCACAAGTCCTGGCTCCTAGCCCTAGCTCTTCCCCTTTTTCTCAAGAAAGCATATGGAATGCCAGTGGGGGAGAGCCACCACATTACAGGGGTGACCTTCGAGTCGCTCTAGTGTGGGTATCTTTCCAAGGAGGGAGGCCATTAGGAACCTAATAGTTTATTATTAGCAACACATTATTTGTTCACACCCTGGTAATTTGAGACTCGTGGGATGAGACTCTTTGACTTACAGTGTCTAGCTGAGCCCCCAGCAGCATTCCGAACTCCGCTTTCCAGCCAGGCTCACGCTACCTTCTCCTCTGCTACCTGCACAGGCCATGCTATTTCCTTCCAGTCCCCCAGTGCCACCTCCATCCCAGGTTTCGTCCCCCATCCCCACCCAGCTGACTTTCACTTCCCATCACTAAGCTTAAAACGCCTCTTCAAGGAAGTGGCCGGAACCTCACCAGGGCAGCTTGGCTCTGTCTTCACAGACTTGTGTGGCTCCATCATGGACTCATGTGACCTCGTCACAGACTCACGTGGCCCCATCACAGACTCGAGTGGCTCTGCAATGCAGCATGGTCATGGCTGAGGAGCTGACCAATCCCACCAGACTGTGAGCTTCTTTTAAGCCAAGGAGGGCACCTCACTGGCAGTTACAGCTCCTGGAATACAGAACGCACTCTGGGGATGGTTGCTCAGTGAGCAGGAGAATGAGCGGAGAAGGGAAGGGGACCACGTGTCACTCAGCAGACATTTAGGACCCGTGGGATCAAAAATTAATGCAAAAACAAAGCATCTGCATTGAGTCAATGATGGTTTAGAGCTGGAAACAACAGCCTGGATGAGAAGAGCCAAAGAATTATAACGGAGTAGAACTGGGGAGGCCTTCTTCCCACCCAGACAGAGCAACCTTGCTCCTCTATAGCACGCTACCATCCATCGGTGCAGCCACCCTGGTAATCGTAGCCCCTGCACATGGCACCAGGTGAAACCATCTACTCCTCTGTATCTCCAACAGAATAGCTCTCTTTCCAAGAGCTGAGTTTATTTTTGTTTTTTAACTAGCTACGAACACGTTCCTTCTTGACATTTGAGACCGCTTTCCTTCTCAGCCCTTGGGTGGATAGAGCAAGCTCTAAGCAAGCACTGAAGGATATTTTCTCCACGTCCTTTATTTCCCCTTAAAGCCCTCCTGAGCGTTATTGCTGGTAACCTGGCTGTTCCCTTCACCAGTGAGAAGGAAGCTGGCTCAGACCTGACCGCAGAGGCAGGGGGGTGGCTTTTAGTCAGCAAGAGCTGACAGTTCCTCGCACTGTCTGCTTCCTCCTCCGTTTTGATTTGATCCTTAACCTAGTTTTTACAGAAACCCTGCCAAATGACAGACACACTCTGTCACCCGCGTCTGAATAAATGAACCGGGCTTTTGCCAGAAATGATAAGTCCTGTTCCCAGTGAAGGTTCTAGACTTCAGCTCTCTGGGCTTTTCCCTCTGCACCAAATGGTCTAGTTTTCACTTGGCCGTCCTTTCCCCAGCAAGTGTGGGCTGTGGCTGCATCAATACTGAGTCACCCTCTGAAGATGAAAGGTTAGGGGCTCAGAAACCATAACCAAAGTGACCAAAAATAGCCACAGTGGCAAAGCAACTGAGCAAATTGTTTTTGAAGAGTTGACAAATGCCATTAAAAAAAAAAAAAAGCCTTCTGTCATGGACTTTTTGTTTGGGTGGAGGAAAGCGCAGAAAATACACTGTAAGTGTTAAACTCACTGTGACCTTCAGAGCTGCTGCCCTAAACACCGATCCCAACTGTATAGACGCGCTGGAAACTGTAGAGGCGTTGGGTCTCGATTTTGGTGTGATGTGTTTTGCTTACTTGCTGGTTTTTTTATGATAAAGTTTATAAAATTAAAAAGCTCTCAGCATGGGGTGATCAGAGGTAAAGGCACTTCATTCCAAGTCTTAGGACCTGCGTACAATCTCCGGAACCTGCACAGTGGAAGCGGAGAACCAATGCCTGCCGATTGCCCTCTCACGGCCACACACTGTGCCATGGTACACAGCTACACACATATACAAGCTTACATATGCACGAGAATAAACAAATGTTAAAAAATTGAAAATACGTCAACAGGAAAGGTTACCATCGTATTCCTCGTTGAGTGTTTTGAGACCGTGACATCTGAGCCATCATGTACTTGTCAAACAGGCAAAGTCCCAAGTCCCATTTGAAAAACAAAACAAAAGAGAAATCCAGTGTCTTAAGGAAAGGGCCTGGGAATATGTTACTTAAAATAAATTTTTAAATTAGAACCCACCCCCCCATTTTTTAGAGACAGTGTCTCACTGAATAGCCCTGGCTGGCCTAGACTTATTACATAGATGATGGTGGCCTCAAACTCACAGAGACCTGCCTGACTCTGCCTCCTCCGTGTCCACAGAGGGCTGAAAGAATAGATCCTTCTTGGGAAAGGACTGATGATCCCAAGAGAAAGCCGTTTCTTTTGTTGCCCTGCAAGTTCTGACAAAGAGCACTGTGTCACAAATGAAGGTTCTTGGCATAAGCAACCATCCTGCTATTCCGCTAAACCGCCCTGTAAAATCCACAGAGGAATCCAGTGCTCACATCAAAGCCAGAGGATCACCAAGACACCAGCAGCCCTCCTGCCCCTTCCAGCCACAGCCGACTCGGCCTCCCTAAGGCAGACTGTTAGCTTGTCTTTCATTGCCATAGCTTCCTTTTAGGTGTACTTTGCTTTTGTGTTTGTTTTTCAGACATGGTCCCTTGTTGCCTATGCAGTTGTTGAATTAAAAACACAGCCAAGGCTGGCGTTTTCATTTCTCTCCTGTTACTGGTATGAAATACTCTTTGTCTTAGTGTCCTATGGCTGTGAAGAGACACCATGACCATGGCGACTCTTACAAAGGAAAGCCTTTAATTCAGAAGTTTTGTGCATTGACATCACGTTGGGAAGCATGGCAGGATGCAATCAGACCTGTGCTGTAGGGGTAGGTAGCCGAGAGTTCTATATCAGGACCTACAAGCAGCGGAGAGGGACAGGACTATTAGATGGCCTGGCTTGAGCCCATGAAATTTCAAAGTCCCCTTCCAGTGACACACTTCTCTAACAAAGTCCCCCCTACTCCAACAAGGCCACACCTCCTAATCCTTTCAAATAGTGCCACTCATGGTGACCAAGTACTTTAGGGGAATACTTGTTTGATCTGGTTCATAATTCAAGGGTACAGCATTTCATGGCTTGAAGCAGTTGGTCATATCACACCCCCCCCCCACTCAGGAAACAGAGAGAAATGAATGCCTCTTGCTACCCAGCTCATTTACAGAATCCCTGCCAGAGAAGGCTCAACCCACAATTAAGATGATTCTTCCCAGGGGCTAGAGAGACAGCTCGGCTGTTAAGAGCATTAACCTGGGCTCAATTCCCAGAGTCTGCATGGCAGCACATGACTGTCTGCAACTCCAGTCCCAGGGGTCTGACAGTTTCTTCTGGCCTCTGTGGACACCAGGCAGGTCCGTGGTGCACAGACATGCATGGAAGCAAAACACCCATAGACATAAAAATATAAAATCTTCAATAAGAAAAAGAGAGGATCTCCCTTAGGCTATCAGATTGACTCAGTGGGTAAGGGTAGTTGCTGCCAAACCTGACAAGAGTTTCTCCACTGGTGAATGAAGCTGTGTGCTGATAGGATCACTTGAGGATATTTTTGGAAGTATGGTATTTACAGATGCTGAATATATGTCTACCTTAAGATGGAGAAACATTTCTTCTGAGTGCCTAATAAAATTACATTTATGTACTCACCAAAACCACCAACAGAGAGCTCCTCTCTTGACACAGGCAGAGGCTTGGTGATAACTAAGTGTTCACGGGCGGTGGCTGTACATCTGTATTTTTAACTAGCACGTTGGTTGATGCACACACAGGGAGTTTTGAGAATCTTTGTAGTCGAGATCCTCAAGATCTATTTGTAGGACAATCTTAATGATGTCAACAGCTCTCCAAATAAATCCGCAAGGCCAGTGTATTCAAGTGAGTCAAAGGGACAGAGCGTACCTTCAATGCTGAGCTTACAACAGGAGAAGTCACACTTCAGCCCCATCTTTGTCCCCCCATGCCTGCGAAATCAAGCTGTACAGAAAAAGAACATTGCGTAAAACAAGTTAAAATTTTAATTGTGTTCTCACAGCCACGGACCCGGGCAGCTGCCGCTGAGCTCAGTCGTGTGGCACTGTTTGGGAATGAATATTTCAAACATGCTGCTTTCTCATGAAGCTCTTTTGATTCGATAAAAACCAGGATATGTAAGCTCAGGCAATCACTGAAAACAAAAACCCCTCCGTCCTCAAAAACTGTCAAGAAGCAGCGGAGAAAATCCTACCCCAGATCAAGCTGAGAGTTTATGTGCTTAAAGCAGCTGGCACATCTGGAGTGTTTGCAGAGATGTCCCCTAAACATGAGCAGCCCTCGACAGCATACAGACAACCCAGCAGTCTCTTCTTGGGAGTGGAAGGACACTCAGGAGTGTAGCACTGGAGATAGCTGATCGTGTCCACTTGACAGACCTACGGAGAAATAATCTCAGCGGAA
This sequence comes from Alexandromys fortis, assembly GCF_014885135.2. Classification (NCBI taxonomy): domain Eukaryota; kingdom Metazoa; phylum Chordata; class Mammalia; order Rodentia; family Cricetidae; genus Alexandromys; species Alexandromys fortis. The sequence continues at coordinate 9,848,293 of NW_026067911.1, read as the reverse complement.
GGAAACATTGCCTCCATCACTGGCCTTTTGGCTTGTCTGTGTGATTTTCTTGATTGTTAATTAACGCCGGAAGGCCCAGCCCACAATGGGCGGTACCGTACCTAAGCAGGAGGGCTTTCATTAGGTAAGAAAGGTAGCCATGTGAGCCTGGGAGGAAGCCAATAAACAGTGTTCTCCTGTGGTTTCTGCTTCAAGCTCCTGCCTTGAGTCCCTGCTCTAACTTCCCTCAGTGTTGGATAATGACCTGGACGTGCAAGATGAAATAAACATTTTTTTTTTAGTCATAGTATTCATCATAGCAACAGAAAGCAAGCTACAATATCCCTTAAAGATAAACAAAAAGCCCAAACCATTCTTGATGCACCGGTCCCCCACAGACTCAAGGGTCCAAACAAACCCACACGCAAACTCTGGCATCCTGACACACACAGAATGGAAAGGCCCTCAAAAGGAAAGGATATTTAATTAAAATTAAATACTGCCATGATTCAAAGACAGCCCATATAGCCAAATTCCTAAACACTCCGCAAAGTAACTGCTTTCAGACTCTATGTGAGAAATCTCAGCCATTAGTGGAAAAAGAGAGAAAAACTCAACACACTCAAGGAAACAGCATCTCCGAAAGTAAACCTCAAAGCCGCTCGTCTACTGAAACTACTTCTGTCGTAGATCCTGTCCCCTTGTTGTCTGGCGTCCCCAACTTACAGTCCCTCAACTGAACAGTGTGTATTTGTGCATGTGTGCATGTGTATGGATGTGGGTATGTCTTGCATGCATGAACATTCACACGTGTATTCGGGTGTGCCAGAGAAAAACGAGTCCTGCACTATCATGCTCTGTCTTATTGAGACAGCATGTCTCTATGAACCTGGAGCTGGCTACTTTCTGCCTCAATTGCTGGCCCTTAAGTCCCAGTGTTCCTTTGGACTGTGTCCCCCACACCTTTTCTGGGGTGTCAGACATGCATGGTCACGTCTGGTTTGTATATGATGCATGCTAGGGATCTGAACTCGGGTCCTCATGCCCAGCACATTCTCTTATGCCCTGAACTATCTTTCCAGCCCAGGCCGAAATGATTTCTCAATTTTACCACAGAGGAAAAGCAGTGTGATTTTGTGTTTTGAATTTTAGTCTTGATGGAGGCAGCCGGGCAGTTCCAAGGACAGACAACCAGTCCTCTTCAGTCTGAGCTATGGTGTCTAGCAGAGGAGGCAGACTATATACATTTGTTACTTAAGGGATCTTGTCAGCTTACACCAGCGTTTCCTGGTACGCAGGCCCATGGTGAGCTGATAATTGACCCTTAAGAGGCAGTCTGTGGGCAGGCACCAGCATCTTGACCCTAAGATTCACAACCACACTTGCTCAGCTCTGAACAAGGACCACACACTTCAGGCCTCGCAAATGAGATGGCAAAGCGTTGTAGCAGAGCCTTGGCATGCAGACAATGATGTGTGTGTGGCTGTGACGTGACACACGGGAGGAAGCTCTCTGGCTGGACAGAAGGAAATTTATAGGCCAGGACTCAAGGAAACATTTATCTCTCTTTCCATCATTAATCCGCTGTCTCAAGAGATCTGGTAAATACTCAAATATCAAGAGCCTTGATCATTTTCAAGGAACAGCCCACCCTAAATTCCAGAATCTTCCCTTAGCCTTTAATATCTTATTTGGCGGGCAGTAAAGTCACAAGGAGAGAGAAGAAATGGGAGGGGCAGTGACAGGGGCTAGTGCCCATAGAAGGAAGTGCAGGGAAGCCCTGGCTGCGGGTGTCCTGTCCCTGCCACCTCTCAGCCACCACTTTGTCATTTGTATGAACGTGGGTATGGCAGCCTCCAAAGGTAGTCTCAGGTGGGCAACTCTCTTGGTTTTGGTTGTTTTAAGTTGAAGCCAGATCTGGTAATACATACTCTTCTAATCCAGCTACTTGGGAGACTGAGGCAGGAGAATTTCAAGTTCAAGACAAGCCTGGGAAACTTAGTGAGCTCCTGCATCAAAATAAGAAATGATCTAAAATAAAAGGAAGGCTAGGGTTGCAGCTCATTGGTGAAGTGCTTATATGGCATGGGTGAGTCTCTAAGTTCCATCTTCAGTACAGCTCAGTTTCCATTCTATATGTATGATAATTCCAAGTAGTTCACCTCTGAGGAAATGCTGAGGGACAAGAATAACATTTTTGTTTATCTTTAAGATGGTAGTTCTGCTGGGCAATGGTGGCACAGGCCTTTAATCCCAGCACTCGGGAGGCAGAGGCACACAGATCCCTGTGAGTTCGAGGCCAGCCTGGTCTACAAGAGCTAGTTCCAGGACAGGCTCCAAAGCTACAGAGAAACCCTGTCTTGGAACCCCCCACCCAAAAAAAAGATGGTAGTTCCTTTAAAAAAGGAAGGAGGGAAGAAGGAAAGGAAGGAGTGAAGGAGAGAAGGAAGGAAGAAAGGAAGGAAGGAAGGAGGGAGGGAGGGAGGGAGGGAGGGAGGGAGGGAGGGAGGGAAGGAAGGAAGGAAGGAAGGAAGGAAGGAAGGAAGGAAGGAAGGAAGGAAGGAAAGAAGGAAGGGAGGAAATTGACTATTTAGGAAAATCTTAGTTGAACATCTTAGGTATAAGCTTTGCCTCATGGTTTACATTTCTCTGGACTACATGAGTGGTTTTACTTAATACTTCAACGGAGTTGATAGCAAATTCACTGGTGTTTCTAGTTAAAATCCAGCCATGCCCACTGACAACAAAACTAGAGGCTGCTGTTTGTGGCTCACTCCAAGCTTCTGGGTGGGAACTCCTAGCTAAATCCACCTATAATTCTGGTTATTTTTGAGTCAGGCTCTCATAAAGCCCATGTTAGCTTAGACTTCATTATATCATCAAGAATGGCATTGATTCAATCCAGCCTTCTCAAGCGTTAAGAGTACGGTCATGCACCTCCACACCTGCACTATCCACCTGTACGTTGATTTTATTAGTTTTGATTATGTGTGTGTGTGTGCCTGCACGAGGGTGTGCACAGGAGAGTTCAGGTGCCCAAGGTGTCCAGAAGACAGCATCAGATCCCCTGGAGCTGGGATTACAGGTAGTTGTGAGCCACCTGATGTGGGTACCGGGAATTGAACTCAAGCCCTTAGGAAGAGCAGTTGTGTTGAGCCACAGCCCCCACCTGTCATTTTTCAGGCACATAAGCATCAGCAGCTGTTGTGGTGAGGTCATGAGTTGGTGCCAGGCTCACCTTGCTATTATGCTACCCACTCTGAGACCATCTTGGTCAAAACTCTGTCTCATCTTTCAGTTAAGGAATAAGCAAGCATTATCAGTTAGCAATCACCTTTCAACAGGAGAGAAACACACAAACTCTGGGGATCAGTCTGCACCATGGCCACTGTGGTAGCCAGTAGAGCCTACAAAGATGTAGCATATGGAACTAGGCAACGGCACACATGAGTCGAAGGACATGACAAGACCACATGGAAGCAGATGCACATGAATGTTCTATTCAGCTCTGTTTTCCTCTATCCAGACCAGTGACTGGCAGAGAACTGGAACTATGAGAATTAGCTGGAGGGAAGAGTGACCCAGCATGGACCAGAGGAGCCAGGATGGACAGTGGGGGCCTAGTTCTTCTGAGCTACAATTTGAGGAGGTAGTTGAACTCAGCAGAAGTCAATACTCATTGCAGGTTAAAACAACAACAACAACAAAACCACAACATCCAAGTAAAGTCTACCCTATTGGCTTCTAACTTTTATTTGTCCAGGGAACATGTATTAAGCAACTACTAAGCCTTGTCTAGGAACTAAGCCTATCTCAATATAAGCAGAACAAAACCCATACCATCATAAAGCTCTCGGTCTAGTGGGAAGATGGACAATAAATATACAGTTAACATGGAGAAGTTGTTTGGTTTGATTTTTATTTGGTTTTGGCTTTTTGGAGACAAAAGACCATGGAGGCTGACTACCCCAAGTCAAGAGCATCCTCCATAATGTGGGGCTAAGGTGTGGTTTCCCGTATTCAGCTAGTTCTGAGTCCGGTTCCTTTTGGACCTAGTCTTCTTTCTTGTTGGTATAATGTGGACACATTAGGGGAAAGGACAGGGACAAAATGTCTAGTCAACATGAAACACCAGGACGATGGAAGCCTCCTTTTCAATTAGATGGTGGAAAGGGGAAAGCGATGAGGCGAACTGCGAGCCGCAGAGCTACCCTGCTGTGCATTGTCTTCAAGTCTGATTCCAGGGAAAGCTAACCTCATCTGAAGTCATGGGGGTGGAGACAGTGGAAAGCGGCTGAGCAGTCCCTCTTAATGACGTCATTGATTTTATCCAAAGAATCAAGGGATTTTGGGACATCAGGACGAATGGGCAAGCGGGGAAAACTGTTCACAGTGAAGTAATACAGACATGGGCCCTTTTTGCTTTGTTTTAAACTTTAAAGATCCCCTGTTAGAAACCTCTGGTGCTTCAGTCCAAATATGTTGGATTGTCGCATTAAATTGCCAGGTGTCATTGTGTGTGCCACAGCATGCTTCAAAGGCATCTCTGTAATTATGAGAAGAAAACAGAGTCTGTATCTCCTATAACAAAAATATCTCTTTTCCTATCTTGCCACTTGTAAACAAGGAAGCCCGTTCATAGTGTTTCATAACCCAGATCCCAAAGTCCTAACTCAAAGCTCCAGTTACATACATGACCAGACTCTGAAGCCCTGGACTCTTGGGGGATATCCAACCTTCACAAGACAAGGCAAGATTCCCCACAATGCCAAGGACTCAAGTCAGAATCCAGAGTACATTGGCCTGACTTTCCCCATTGTCCTTCCTGTTCGAATGGAGAGTTGGAGGTTTGGGAGAAACAAGCTACCTCTAGAAGTCAAGGCAAAAGCTTAGCTTTCAGGCTGAAGAGACGGCTCAGCAGTGAAAGTGTTTGCTGCTTCTGCAGAGGACCAGAGTTCAGTCCCCAGCACCCATGTCAGGTGGCCCCAACTGCCTGTAACTCCAGTTCCTGGGGAATCTAACAACTCGAGCTTCTGCAGGCAAGTCGCGTGCGCGTTTTAAAATAATAGTAATAAATATTTTTTTTAAAATTTAGCCCCCTCCACACCCCCAGATGGTTCAATGTTGACTCAAGGGCAAAAAAAAAGTACATGACCTCTCTCGCATTACAGCAAGAAATGAAGGTTCCTGGTCCTCCCACTCTGAAACTACCAAACCAGACTCAAACTCCTCAGGTTCTGTGCTCCCTGCCTCGTCTGTCATGGCCCCTATGCTGAGACCAAAGATGGAGGCAAGATTGCTCTGCACATCTGACCACCGTACTGCAGGCTGCTGAAGTCAAAGCCAGAACCCCTATTGCCTGCTCACTTTCCCGGAGGCTGCTTCTTTGAACGTGGCCTTTTCCACTGCATCTGACACATTACCAAGAATTGCCAGTTTTCTTTGAAGTCAGCCCTCTTTTCGCTGGTCCCCCTCCATCGGCAACAGCCAGAAGCGGCAAGCTTTACCATGCCTCTGAGCCTTAGCACGGGCTCTCTCTCAAGCCTACGCACCCACCCATTTATATAAGAAGGGACCCCAACTAGGATGAGTCTTAAAATTCTTCCTGGCTTAAGCTCTTTGGTTGTGCTAATGGCCCCAGCACACTGTTTTTTGCCAAGTACCTTGGCAGTGCCTCCTGCCCCACCCCTCTGGGGCTTTAGCTTGGTTCCTTGCCTTGGCTGTGGGATAGTAACAGATAGAATTGAACAGGAGCTCTTAATGGTGCCTGCACAGCTCTGCTTGTACATGTGTGCCTTGGCCCTGACTCGAACATTCTTGGGCTAACCTGAAGTCAGGTTTGGGAGCAGACCTCACTGGTCACAGCCAAGTCTTTCCTAGGTCGGCTAATGCTGAACTGGTCCCCAGACCTGTGTGCATAACCAGCCAAAATGAACAGAGCTGCCTGGCTAACTCATGGCCCAAAGCAGCCCCGGGCATCCCATAGCAGAATGAAATCAGGGCTCAAGATGGGCTGGACATTGTGGTGCACACATACCTGTAATCACAACACTCGGAAGGTATTGGCAAGAGGATTTCCGAGAGTCCAAAGCCAGCATAAACTACATGGCAAGACCCCCACCTCAAAACACCAAAGCAACAGCAACAACAAAATAAATTGGGAAAGGATCAAAAGGATAGTCCAGTGGTGAGAAAGACATGAGGAAGACCCTGATAACCTGGCTTTAACCCCCAGAGTCCATAGGATGGAGGAAGAGCGCTGAGTCCAGCGGGCTGTCATCTGTCTTACATACATTGATATACACAGACACAAACCAAATAAATGGAGTAATTTTTTAAAAGAATAGTATTTCATAATACATGAAAACAAGCAACATCATATCCCAGTGTCCGTAAATAAGGTTTTACTGGAACGTAGTCATGCTTGTTTATTTACGTGATGTCTAGGGCTGCTTTTGTGCTTCAAGGGAAGATGTGGAGATGGTGTACCTGAGATTACCAGAGGCAATGCCTCGGTTTTTACAGAAAACACTTGTGAACTTCTGAAGGTTTACTTGTCTTAGCCACTGGCGGTAAGGGGAAATTTGTTATGCGGCACTATGTAGAGAAGCTCACTGACACATCTTGACTGAGAGCTAAATTTTGCTGAAGAACGCACTGGGGGAGCTTCAGGAATGAGATCAGTCCAGAGCCAGCCTGCTCCCCTTCCCCACTACAGACAGAGACCTTGACCTGGGTCAGTAGCTGTGCCATGGGATCAAATGGTGAACACCACTACATCAGTAGTTTCGTGTTCTTTGGTGGTCCCCATGTAGGAAGCAGACAGCATCAGCCATTCTGCTACAAGAGACTCTAACACGTTTTTGATGGATTCCATTTACTACCAACGCATACTCAGACGCCAGTTTGCATTGGAGCAGATAGGAAGAGGGATTCTGAAAGATAAAACCAGACAGTATTTACCTAGATTAATTTGGTTATGTTTACACAGCGAGGCTAAAATTTAATTCCCACCCTGGAGTCTACAGGTAGAAACTCAGCAGGATCATGATATCAGTTTAGAAAGAAAAACTAAGCTATGTTTTCTTATCACCTCTGAATATACTCAGGGTCAATTTTGCGAACATGATATGAATTTTTATAAAAGAATAAATGGGGGCCTGGAGAGATGGCGGTTTACTGGTTAAAGTAGTTATCACCCAAATAAGACACGAGGAGTTCAGGTCGCCAGAACCCACAGAAACGTGAGGGGAATGTAGCAGCCAGCCTTTAATTCCAGCCTAGGAAAGGGGAAATGGAGTCCCCTGAGCAAACTAACTAGGGAACCTAGAGTGGTGAGCTCTGGGTTTGATTAAGAGACCCTGACTCAGAGAATAAAGTGAAGGAGTAAATGAGAACGACTCCCGGCATCAACCCCCCCTTGCACTTGAACACACACAGTAAACATGCACACACACGCGTGCACACCGCACATGCAAACATGCATACGCACACGCATGATTAAATGGAGGAAGGAAGAAAGAATAGACAGACAAATTACTGCACAAACAGGAAACTCCCCACCACACAGCTGTGTGCTCTTCCCACCATCTTCTGTCACTGTGTCCAGCCAAGGAATTAATCCGGAGCTAACCCCTCATCTCGAAATGCCTTCCTAGTCCAGAAATGCAGAACTGCCTGAACAATCCCTTCTCTCCCAGCTCCCTCAGCTTGGGAATTCAATAGATGGTCTCAAAGCCTTGGATAAATGCACACAGAGCAGTCTGGCATCGTCTAGGTTAGAGAAGCTTGCATCTTTCCAGAGATGCTGGCCTCAAGTCTGTGCTGAAAATCTTCTGAGATCATAAGGAGGCAATGTTTTCCTGAGCCTCCGGAGAGAAGTTCAGACTACCACCACATCTGGAATTTGACCTTTGTACATGTTGTCATCTCACCCACCACAGGAAACCTTTCTGGGCTGGGCTGAAATATGTAAGCGCTCGGCACTGTGGCTGGTAGCAATCCCACCCAGCTGTGTGGAGCGGGAAGCAACAGGGCAATTAATATTCTGTTAAGACGTCAGGGCCCAGACGAAAGCTGGCCATTTATCAGGGCTGACTCATGGTTCGCAAAGCAAACACATCATTGTCTGCTGGCTTCTGCTGACTCACTCGGCAGCCACAGGGGATGTGCATCTAGACAGAGCTGCAAGCTACCCAGCCTGCCTTTGCAGGGCCTTGTCCTTCCATGTCAGCCACGTTGGGCTCAGTCTCTGGAGAAGCGACCGTGATCTTCTGCAGAGGGTTTTTGAATGCGTGAAGGATTGTTTCAGAGAGAGAGGACTGGCCTCTTTGTTGTGTCATTTCATGTACAAACAGCAGGAAAAGCAAGACATGTGACGTGCTAAAAGAATTATGAGATGGTGGTGGGCCAGAGATGACTCAGGTCATGAATCCTCGCTGCTCGTACAGAGCACCTGGGCTCAGCCTCCGGCATCCACGGACCATCTGAATGGCCAGTCTCAGGGATCTGACACTCTTCGATGGCCTCTGAGGACTTCAGGCACACATGCGGTAAATAGTCATTCATGCAATCAAATTCTCATACACATAAAACAAACTACAAATCTTCAGAAAGAACCACGAGGGCCGGGACAGACGCACGGTGAGCAAAAGGTTGGCCTTGTATGACGGCTGTCAGCCAGACACAACCTGCCTGGAAAGGGAGTCTCACTGAGGGACTGTCTAGATCAGGTTGACATGCGGACATGTCTATGAGAGAATGTTCGTATTGGCTTAGTTGATGTAGGAAGACTCAACCTGAAAGTGGGCAGCACCATTCCTTGGGGCACTGGACTATACGTATGTATAGCTGAGTATTTAATATTTTATATGTGTGTGTGTGTGTGTGTGTGTGTGTATGTGTGTGTGTGCAAAGTCACCTGGGTATTAAGCACATATCCATGCATTTCTTTTTGCTCTACTGTGGATGTCATATGACCAGTTGGTTTGAGGTCCTATTGATGTCCCCGCTATGACAGTACCACCTGGAAGTGTGAGCTAAAATAGGCCTTCTCCACGTAAGCTGCTTATGGTCAGGATATTTTTATCTCAGCCACAGAGATGAAACTAGAATACTTTAAGTCCTAACTCCCACTGAAGAAGGGGAGGAGGAGGAAGAAGAAACCTACGCCAGGCATGGTGGTGTTCATTTAGAATACCAGCACTAGGGAGGGGGAGACGGGACCAGGAACTTGGTGAGTTCTAGGCCATTAAAAAAACCTTGCCTCTGGGGGCTGGAGAGATGGCTCAGTGGTTAAAAGCATTGCATGCTCTTCCAAAGGACTGGAATTTGATTCCCAACAACCACATGGTGGCTCACAACCATCTGTAATGAGGTCTGGCGTCCTCTTCTAGCCTGCAGGCATATATGCAAAACAGAATATTCTATTCTAAATAAATAAATATTAAAAAAAAAACCCTTGCCTCAACCAGACAGTGGTGGCGCATGCTTTTAATCCCAGCTCTCGGGAGGCAGAGGCAGGAGGATCTATGTGAGTTCGAGGCCAGCCTGGTCTACAAGAGCTAGTTCCAGGACAGGCTCCAAAACTACAGAGAAACCCTGTCTCGAAAAACAAAAAGAAAGAAAGAGAAACAAACAAACAAACAAACAAACAGGTTGAACGGCGTCTGAGGAACAAAAACTGAGGTTGGCCTCTCGCCTCCACGTGTCCATCTGTGCACCTGCACACGCAATAACTGTGGTACTTTTGAGTAAGAAAGGAGACAAGGGCCGACATCACATTAGGAGCGAGCAGGAGGGTGTAATGGTGGATGAGAACTTTGAGTCAGGCAACCTGAATTCCTGTCCCATCTTCGTGGCTGGTAGTTAATGAGTAACGGCCTAATATAGCTATTGAGTGACGTAAGCTAATCGCTCAGACTCTCTAAGCTTGGATTTCCTTATCTGTAAAATGAGAAATAATTATAGCCTCCACCTCGCGAGAGAAGGATTAAAACAGATGGGAATGCAGAGCTTGGCCCGGAGAGCTCGATAAATAGTGGTTATTATCAAGGCCGATGAGACAGACACGCCACGGAAAACTCTAGATCCCCCACGTGGCTGGCATTAGAAGAGGGAGGGTGGGGTGAGGGAGACAGAGGAGGAAGAGATGCCTGGGGGAATTCTGGGTCCTGAGTATCTTGAAGAGCAGTGCCTCTGTACCCAGGAGGGAAAGGATGCGTCCTGCTGTTGGCCTCCGGTATTCATCCACAAACAACGGCAGCGAACGGAACGGCGCTTTGATTGCAAGCTTTTGAAGACTGCTCAGACTTCGCTTTAAGGGCCTGTTTAAGTGTGCACACGAGGCAATACAGTCCAGTTTTTTTTTTCTTTTTTTAAATTAAAAGGCCGGTTTGTAATGACATACAGAAACTGATACTTACATGGTACCGTTAAGTGCACTTCTTTTAAACCGCTAATTCTTACTCGGCAGAAAGTGGTCCTTATGTCAAAGTCCTTAAGAGGTCCAACAGCTTGTATAACCAGCGAGCCTCATGGTTAGTTAGCAGCTTTCAGGACTTGGATTCCCAGTGATAAACAAAAGAATTCCGAAGGCCACGATCCATAAACTCTCCATAGAAACATATGGAGCTGCTTAAGGAGGTTGGCTCGGAGCTGTTGTTTTGAAAACAAGTCTCCGCAGCCAGAGTCTCGACTGAGGGCTATTTATCGAACGGTTGGAGAAGGGCAAGACCCCATGGATCCTGCGGGGCTGCTTGCCAGCAATCCCAAACATCGCGCAGAGGGCCTCGAAGGCTCCCAGTGCCCTGTGCGGGAGGCAGGAAGGCTGCGTGTTGGTCTCCCATTTCAGCCTAGCCACTGGGGCCACGCAGGCAGGAACCCCATTTCCTGAAGGACGTTTTAAGATTGCGGACACCTCTGCTTCTCTCACTTCCTCAGAGATCTCTATCCACGCCCCTCCACCAAGACCCCACTGATGCAAATGACGTCTCTGTACTTCAGCCATTCATCCAAAATCTAGTCATGTGATGGATGACGCCAGCCCAGCCTCCGACTGCTGACCCACGCCCGTCAGCAACTCGTAGCCACACCCTCTCAAGGAATGGCTTAGTAAATACTCACCTTTGTTGCTGCATTAATAAACTATAATTACAAATTCAGATTATAGATCCGTGAATTGATTAGGTCCTGGCTACCCTGCTCTTTTGAGCCAGTGGCACAGATGTGCCTAGAACTCAGGTCTAACGCTGTAACAAAGCTGTTTCACAAGGACATCTGGGGAAGCCATGCTCTAGGTGTTCTCGGGAACAGGTCTAAGGTCGCTAGGAGAGGAAATTAGTGGACACTGGACCTGTTGACCATCACACTCCAAACCACGGACATCACCTGACGGTTTGATTTAAGAACCAAGAGAATGCCTCATTATCTTTTTATTTCCACGGTCCCAGAACCACATAAAAGTGCCTGCCTCTAAAACTACCTCTTCACCCCCCTCATAATCAAAATGTTACTCACGATTTTCTGATTCAGTAAAATGGCAGACTTGAACTGGATACAAATTGTAAATGTTTTATCGTTTTTAATGAGATAATTTGTAATTACCAGGGAAACGAACGCAAAAGCCAAATGATCTATCCCAATTCATTTATTTATTGATTTATTCCACATAAATTTTATTTAAAAATTTTAATGAATGCCAGAAAATGTGAAAATGGTTCGTATTAATGAGGGAACATGGGGTGTTTCACAGCTAATCCTGCAGAAAGAAGTGACTAGAAGCAAGAGATAACTGAGCACAGACCAGCTTCCAAGCGTGGCTCAGTTGACATTTACATTGGTGCTGTGGTATGGTGGCGGGCAATGGATTTCTAGTTCATGTTTTCATGTAGACACAGAAGGTGGACTTTGGGTCCCGGCGATTAGAACTGTGGAGATGAGAACTTTGCACAGGACCCGAGACTCCTCAGAACTCACACCAGAAGAGGACTCTAGATAAGTAGCGATCCCTTTGCATAGGGAGATGGCAAGGTAAGGGCTTCAGCAATTTTTTATTAGAAGAGTTTTATTTTTATCTTCTGTTTGCATCGGTACTGTATTTGTCACCCTCATGTACATTTTTATACTTTTCCTTAATTTTTGGTTCATTAGCACACAAAGAAGTGAGTTCTACTGTGACATTTTCACGTGTGTATCTCATTGTATTTTGGACCCCCTACCCTCCCCATCTCCTGTCTCCCCATGCACATCCCTTCCTCCCTCCAAGTTGTCTTCCTTCTGTTGGTGTCTGTTTTATTCTTTTGGGGGCCCCACCACCCAACTCCCAAATAAATCACACACAGGTTTATTCTTAGTTATGACTGCCCAGCCTTAGCTTGACTTGTTTCTTGTCAGCTTTTGTTAACTTAATTATCCCAACTATCTTTTGCCTCTGGGCTTTTCCCTTTTCTTATTTCTGTATATCTTACTTTTGCTCTTACTCCGTGGCTGGCAGGGTGGCTGGGTGGCTGGCCACTGACATCCTCCTTCCTTTGTTCTCTCGTTGTGCTCCTTCCTCCAGGTTTCTCCTATGTATTTATCTCTCCTATTTATTCTGCCCTCCTGCCAGCCCTGCCTATTCTTTCTCCTGCCTCACTATTGGCTGTTCAGCACTTTAATTAGACCATCAGGTGTTTTAGACAGGCAAAGACTCACAGCTTCACAGAGTCAAACAAATGCAGCATAAGCAAAAGTCACACACCTTAAAATAATATTCCCCAACACCCTTCTGCCTTCATGACATATATATTTCCATTACTCTCTTGCCCCCCTTCCTCTAGTATTGGACGTCTTTCTCCCTCTTCTAGATATATACACTGCCACAAATAAAATAAAACTTACAATATTTGTCTGAGTCTAGAGAATTTTGTTTAACATACTCTTTAGGGTTCCAGGTATGTCCCTGCAAATGTCATTTTTTATGGCTGTATAAACTCCACTGTGCATATGGACCACATTCTCTTTATCCATTCATTTACTAGGCTGGCCCATTTCCTGGCTGCTGTGAACAGTGCCTATAAACATGGATATGCAAATATCTTTGTTCATTGTTGACTTAGGGTCCTTTAGGTGCACACTGCAGAGTGGTATAACTGGGTTACACGAGTACCATTTTCAGTCTTTTGAGGACCCTCCATGCTGATTTCTATAGTCACTGACTCAGGCAACACCCTTAGCCAGGCGAGGCTTGTGAGAGAGGCAGGCTTGTCTTGTGGACAGGATGTTCGGTCTTTCCTCTCAGGGCCTCCTGATTCCCCTTTTGGATGAGGCTCCAGCTTCCCTTCCTGTCTAGGAATGCATGATTGTGGCTGTCCTGGCTTTGTTCCTTTCAGCTGTCACTGTCATTTTTCTGCATCTTTTGGCTGCCCCATCACCCCGTCCATGGGTTGTCAAAGCTTCCCTCTCTTTAGGACAGATTCTCTTTCCTTACTTACCCTGAACACTTGCCTTTCATTGGTTCATAGACAGGAAGCTTCATCCACAGGCTTACCCGAACGTCTCTAAAACTCAAATGGACGAGCCACATCGTAGATAAAGCACGAGAATTCCCAAACTAGAAAACAGATCTGAGGACATGGCCCAGAAGTCACAGAGATGTAATCCAAAATTTCAAAGACAAATATCTCAAAGTACTATACACATACAGTCATGGGCCTGGAATTCTATACCTAGTTGTAGCAGGCAACCAGAGGCCCCCTGCCTAAGTACCGCAAACCGTGTGGCTGCGACAATGGGTGTTTGTTCCTCATAGTTCTGGAAATGGAAGGGCACCATCAATGTGTCACCAGGTTTGGTTTCCCTCAAGGTTTCTTCCTTTGCCTGCCAACGGTCACCTTCTCTCTTCGGGTCCTTTCCCCTGTGCGTGCAATGTCCCTGGGTCCCTTGCTCTTACAGAGACACAAGCCATACTGGAACAGGTCCCACTCTTACCAAATTTAATTTTCCCTTGAAGGCCCGCTCTCCCACGGCTGCATTGAGTGCTATTAGAATGTTACGGTGAAATCTGGAAAACACAGTTCATTCCATTGCACCAGCTGAACTCTCAGCAAGGTTAAAGGTTAAACACGGTAATGGTGAAATTGGCTCCTCCATCAGCGGCCAAATTTTATGCTAGCACTTCCGAAAGTGAAAACCAAAATGAAACGGAAAATGTCCTAATGATGATGTTCAAGTGTCTTAAACAACCACCCTGGCCTCCTTCAGGCCCTCAGTGTGCCATTCCCCCTCTTTGTGAAGAACGCATAATCCTCTTCCTCTGTGACGTGTTTTTTAATCTTTCTGCTGAATGTTCAATTCCTTTCCGTGGTCTTATTTTGGAAATTTCTCTCCTTTGTTGGCTTGTACGACCCTCTCCTCCCTCCCTGTGGATCGCAAAGTGATTGGCGGGAAAGGCTGATACGTGGGAGGGACAGGGAGAACTTTGCATTCGCCTGTGAAAGAGTATGTGACATTAGTTAGCTCATCAAATTAATACACATGTGGAGTAGGGAGGTGGTCCTGTCCTCTGCTTGTTGGTCTTCTCGTTTCTCCTGCACATACAAATACATGACAAAAGCTGTGGATGGCTGTTCCTTGGCTTCATGGCAAAGTTGCACTCGAGGGAGCTCTCCACGAATAGAAAACACCAAACGCCAGCAGTGCATTTAATACACATAGTCCTATCGAGCACCGTAGCTTAATAACAGTACAGCACACAGTACGGTTGCTTGCTTTGGGAATGCCTGGCTGCCTGGTGTTGTGCTCACGCTGCTACCCAGCACCCTGTAAAAAATGTCATAGCTCACATCCTTGATTGAGGGAAAGACCATAACTTTCAGTTTGGAGTGTAGTTTCTACTGAACACACATGGCTTTCACGCCATTGTAAAAATCGGAAGACCTTAAGCCAAACATCCTCAGAAAGGGGCTGTCTACTTCCACACTCTAAATATGCAACTTTTCCAAACCGCAGGCCATTACAGAAAGATAGAAAAGCTCAAATTATATTGAGCAAAGAAGAAAATTTCAGCCAAGAGGAAAGAAATGGAATGTGAAAAAGGAAAGGCCATCAAAGCAATTGGGAAACAGGGATCAGCTTGAGCAAGTACTGCGTGCTGCAGACAACCTAAGCCAACTGACGGTGTGAGGGGGGCATTATCACACAGAGCATGCGCAAGTTTCATATATACATATGTATGTATGTATGTATGAAGTGTGCACCACCACAACCAGGGCTAGCAACCAAGCCCAGCGCCTGATGCATGCCGGGCAAGCACTCCACTAACTAAGCTACGTTCCCAGCCCCTTTTGACAGAGGAATTTAATCCCTTGCACAGATCAGAGAAACACAAAGAAGTCAAATGTGAAAGAAAGGGACAACCAGACGTTAAAAGCAGCAGACACTGCCGTTGTCCCAGGGCTGGTGGAGCAGGGCTCAGAAGCTGTGAGTGACAGCCCCGAGGAGTTGGGAGTCACAGAGGACTCAGCCACCATTAGAGATGGCACAGAGGCCACTAGCTTTCCACCCATGTCTCTCACG
This sequence comes from Alexandromys fortis, assembly GCF_014885135.2. Lineage (NCBI taxonomy): Eukaryota > Metazoa > Chordata > Mammalia > Rodentia > Cricetidae > Alexandromys > Alexandromys fortis. Next base: position 9,832,759 of record NW_026067911.1, on the reverse strand, counting down.
AAGTAAACTTCCCCAGACACACAGGGATCCCCCTATAACACAGTAAAATACAAGCAGGCAGAGAAATGGATTGGAGAGCTAACTAACGGCTCATGAAGCACCCTAAAAATGACCGACTTCGGATTCTGGTAAAGGCTGGAGTTATATAGTTAATAAATGGGTAAATAGTGGTCAAGCACACAGAAAATTGGTAAGAGTTTAGAAAAGTTGAGGGAAACAATTAAGTTGTTCATAGCTGTATTGGGTTCTGTAGAGCACCAGGATCAGTTACAGGTGAGCTGTGAGATCCCACTCCCCTTGGCTGTGGGGACAGTCTGGCAGGGCTGGACTTCCCTAAGCCTCCAGGCTGTTCAAAACCTCACCCAGGCCTCTGTGGAGAGAGGCTGGAACAAGACAAGGTCTGTCAGGTCAGCACTGGGGGGAGGGGGGCAGAGCATGGGGGGGTGGGGGGAGAGGAGCCCCGCTGCTCTGCCAAGGCACTTTTCCTAACTGGGATGCTCCAGCATAGGCGCTGCAGGGCAGACCTCTGCGGGGCATCCTGGCCTAGCCATGCTGGATCAGCAGGAGTCTTGGAACAGTAGAACCCGGGAGCAGGGAATACGGCCCAAAGTCAGTCACAGAGTTGGAAAATGGGGAGAGCTATGCTTAGGGAAGAAGCCCCCAAACACCTTCACGTACAGGTAATGCTTCATTTTAAAAAATGCGATCTTTTTGCATTTATTTTTTGAATAAATTAACTAATGTGATTTTCTTTTGTTATTTTGACAGGCAGCCCAGGCTGGCTTCAAAGTCTCTATGTAGTCGTGACTGCTGGCAGGACAGGCGTGAGCCAACATATCAGGTTCATGCTGTGCCGGGGACTGAAACCAGAGCTTCATACGTGTGAGGTAAGGGAAGTGTCGACTGAGTCAGGTCTCCAGTCCAACTAAAATAATAATAATAATGATAATAATAATATAGAAATTGTACCATATCCAAAACTTTGATGTTTTCCTAGGTTCGAGATATGGCAATACGGCACAGAGGAGGCGCTGGGCAACAGTGGCCAGTCACCCCAGTAGCGTGAATATAGACTAGGCTCCTCACCGTGGATCTCAACCGTAATGTCACCAGGCCAGCTAGCACCAAATGCGTTTCAACATGGTGTATTTTCAGCCTACCTCTTTGGTGGAATTATAAACATATAGCATCTTTTTACTGAATAGCGTTAGCCAGCGTTGTATTAGCCGTCTACCTCAAGACAACGACTGTTTCATCACGTCTCATTATCTGCTTGGCCAGGACATCACGCAGGATGTGGCTGCTCAGGTCGTTCACTATGCGTGAGGCAAACTGCGGTCAGTTGAAAGCCTTCAAGCTGGTGGCTGAGCCAGACTGAAAAGTTCAAGTTCTGTCTTCGCTTCCACGCAGTGGAACTCTGCACACCAATAAAATGGAATGTGGGTGACATCTGTGATTGCTAGAACACCCTGCAAAGTTTTTTAAGTTCAGTAAAAAACTAAAATATCCTCATGCAAAATAGAGAAATATAAGAAAATGTGTACACATTTGCTCATTTGCATAAACGCGAGAGAAATAAAGGAAGGAAAAATCAGAAGTTAATGAAATGTGCCCTAGAGGGAGTGGGTGAAGGCCAAGGAGGAAGGGAGGTCTCCATTAAAAATGCTTAACTTCTGTTATCTACTGGATTTAGAAACCAAGGAGACACATCTCTTGGTGTCCTGCTGGGGTCTCCCGAGGTTTGACTAAGGGGGAAAGACCCACCCTGAAAATGTGTGACATCATCCCATAGGCCAGACTAAATAAAAGGGGGGGGGGGATAAAGACAGCAACCTAAGCACTGCTCTCTCTCTCTCTCTCTCTCTCTCTCTCTCTCTCTCTCTCTCTCTCCCCCCCCACCCCTCATCAGCGAACACAGTGTGCCTCACTCCTGCCCCAACAGCACCCTTGCCGCTACCCCTCCCCTCAAACTGTGAAGCAAAACAACTCTTCCTCCTTTAGGTTCCTCTTGCCAGGCGTTTCGTCACAGTAAAAAAGAAGTAAGGACTACCTTATTATTCTTAGAATCTCGATAGGTGTACCACAGGGGGAAAAAATACTGAAAGATGATGAAGACGTGTGGGGAGCCTCAAAGACAGCACCAACAGTGACAGATAGACCTAATGCATGCCTCAGAGCCATCAGCATAACCAGATAGAAGGGAAAGTCCAAAGAGAATTGCTACACCTTTAAACAGAGCAACTTGACTGGACACAGTAGGCTGAAGAACACAGCGCACACAATTCCAGTCCTGCAGGTTAACAGGGCCATGCTGGAATTACTTTCTGTGTTGGTTTTAGGATTAAATACATCAAGTAACTGTGAATAATGAACCCAGATGCAATTAGACAGGAAGAGTAAGTGATGGCACCCTGCAGTACAGCGGGGCAACTTCTGTTGGAAAGAATTTACTATGTATTTTATGAGAAACCAGACGGGAGGATCTGAAAGACTCCATTCACAAAGGGTGACGGATGTTGAAGGAGCTAGGATGCTAATGGCCCTGACTTAATCATTACACATCACACACATGCCTAGAATCATAATGCTGCACCCCATAGCCATGTCAATCAGAATATTTTTATTTTAAAAATTAGAAAAAAATAAGTAGCTATGTCACAGCTAGGAAGAACAAGGTTTCTTGCTGTCAGCCAAAGGTTATATCTAAGGGGAGGAGAAATCCTAGAAGGAAGGCTGAGGTATTCTGCTGTTTTCGGTTTCAGAGGCGTGAACATGTGGCTTTTAACACGTGTAGAGATGAACAGATGCAGAAATAAACGAGGCTATGCATACCTGGTTGCTCCTCTGACGGAGAAGGGTAATGGTGGCGGCCATAGAGCGCATCCCTGCTGCCTGGTCTTGTTCCTGTTCCGAATGCCACATTTCAAGGGAAGGAACGGATTAGCTGAAGAAATGGTGATAGCAAGCCCAGGGCTGAGAAAGGAAAACTCACCCGGGAAGCCACCTGTGCTGCTAAGGAGTGGTGTTCAAAAAGCCGGGTTGTTTGTGGAGGGCAGAGAGGCGACTTGAAGCTCTCGTGGTCCTGGTCAGTCTGAGCCATGAGATAATTACGGTATCTGATTCAGACACCTGAGTCCTGCTGATGTAAATAAACGAATGAATATGAAAATAGGAGAAGAGATTCAGCTCTTACAGTGGATTTTCAATTAATAAGTTTAGAAGAAATTAGGGGAGTGAGGAAATCATTGCTTGGCATGTGTCATGTAATGAACATTGTAGTTAAGGACCGTCAGACACTGCTAAAAATAATAGTCAGAAGTAGGGCAGAAGTGAGCGCAAATGGGAGTCTTGCAGGGCCTGTGTTATCTCCCCATGTGAGACTACAAAGGGAAAATAATAGTTGCCATTGAGACTCTCTCCTTCAGTGAGTATCACTGCTGGCACAGCCCGAAGTCCGTCATGTTGGTGTCGTGTGCCCTGTGACATCTAGGTGGGCATAGACACAGTCATGCCGGCATCATTCTAATCAAAGGGATGACCTTTGAAGTGACGAAAGTACAAAAGACCATTTCCAATTAAAGAACATCTACAAAGACCTAAATAACCCTCTTCACAAGTAAAACAAATGAGGTGGAAAATACTTTTGGATTGGACATCCCAGCATGCTTTAAACAGCTAACTTACCTAGCTCCAGACAGAGGAAAACAAGAGGTTAACTGGCCTGCCCCAAGTGATGGTTTGTGAGAAATACAGCCACAGCTTAAACCAATCAGAGACAGCTTGTAGATGAAGGAGGGGTGTGTCCAGAGACGCTGGGACCACGTGACATAAAAAGAAATTTGTGGAGCTGGCGAGATGGCTCTGTGGATAAAGGCACAAGCCTGAGGACCAGAGTTCAGTCCCTGGGACCCACGGGTATAAGGAATAGATGCAGTTAAGGCCTCATAAGAACTGGAATGGTAGGGTTTGGAGAGTTTCCAGGTCGCCCCTTACACAGAAGTACCCGAAAGTGACTGACTCTGCCAGGGTGTGGGAGCCCCTTGCCCCCTTCACTTTAGCTGGGCCTGTGCAGCTTTTCCAGCTTTTACTTCTGGGTTATACCTTTTTATAAACATGGGCTGTGGTGAGCACTTTCCCGAGTCTACGAGCCATTCCGCCAAATAATTAAACACAGAGACCGGATTATAGGACCCTCCAGGATTTGTGGGTGATCCAAGAACACCTCTACTGAGGAGTATCTGAGGCTGGCACGGTCTTGAGGGACTGAGTCCCTAACTCAGAGGCTTTGCACAAATTCCAGCTGATGTCAGAATTGAAATGAAGAGTGTGGGACGCCAATTGCTGCTAAGAATTAGCATCTAATACCCATATGCATGCAATAACGATTAGTGAAAAAGAGGCCACAGACTGAAGGGTATGTGGGAGGGCCTGGAGGGTAGAAGAAATGTTGCAACTAAGTTATAATCTCAAAAAAGGAAAGAATTTGTATCTAAAGTGTTATGAGTGTTTATAAAGAAAGGCAGTTAACTTTTCTCCCTGTACGAGGGCCGGTTGGTGTCTAAAGTGTTATGAGTGTTTATAAAGAAAGGCAGTTAACTTTTCTCCCTATACGAGGGCCAGTAATATGGGATATAGAAAGGGGGACTCTGTCACAGCCTAATACCCACATACAGCAGAAAAAAAATTCTTTGCAGTGTTGCCTTGAAGGCGCTAGGCAAGTATTCTGCCAGCAAGGTCTAGCTGCTCAGGAGTTCTTGACCCCAGTTTTAGTACATGTATGCAGCACCTGCATGACAGGATGGTTTGCAAGCCGGGAAAGGGGCTGGAGATTTAAACACATACACACACACAGACAGAGACACGAGGACACAGGCATCTTTGAACCAAGAATGCCAACTTTATTGTGCTCCAGGGAAGCTTATATAAGAATCCTTAACTGATAGCCATGCCCCAGCTCTTGGGATTTCCGGCTGTTAACCCATCAGAAACCACTCCCCTGCCATCAGGAACTCATGAGGGTCTCTTGCTCAGAGCAGCTGCAGGCACAGGAAAACAAGTTGTTTGGCTCAGTTCACTCCAGCAGGCAAAGAAAGTCAAGGGGCCGGGGGTCTGCAGCCCCCAACATGTATGCAACATGATCTGCAAGAGCTAGTTGTAGAGTTGAAGTCTAAAGACACACGCACCATGCTTTACAGTCAAGTTTACGGCTGAGAAATCTGGAGTTTCGCTAACAAAGCACAGATTTGCACGGCATGGATAAGATGAAGAAATGTATGACAGAGAAACTCAAATACACTCTGATCAAAGACAAAGAAAACTTTCAGTCACCATGAACACTTGCTCTAAGAAGCATACGAACAGGCCAGGTGTGGTGGTGCACGCCTTTAGTCCCAGCACTCTGGAGGCAGAGGCAGGTGAGTCTCCGAGTTCAGGGCCAGACTGGTCTATAGAGTGAGTTCCTTTACAGCCAGGGCTACACAGAGAAACCCTGTCTTGAAGAAGACAAACAAACAAACAAAGGGAGGAAGAAGTGAGAAGCAACATATAAGCCTGAGAATGGCCTCAGTGCACCAGTACCGTGATTCAAACATGGCAGTGTATTCCTTTCAGGAACAATGAAGATTATCACAGGTACCAGCTCGGTCCCGTTCCAGTCTGGTTGGTAGCTGGTTTAGGGACTAGCAGTAGTTTGTGTAGAATGAGTGGTATCTGTTTCCCACGGATGACAGCCAAGACTTTTGAAAGTAAAACAAAATATTCAAGTGAACAGAGAAAAACAAAAACGTAGCAGTGTTGGGGAAGGAAGGCAAATCTAATCCCCCTTTGACTCTGCAGGTCTTCCTGGCAAATGAGCCGCTCTTTCATACTACTTAGACAACCTTGGATTTATTTTCTTTGAAGATATGTTGAATTAAATTACAGATATTCCAGTAATAATCTTGAGACATAATAGCATCTGTTAATAAGAATAGTACTTTCGGAAATATTATGACATGTTTCACTACCTCCTTCAAAAACATAGAATAACAATATATGAAACTGAAAAACCGACATCAAAAACGGTAAATTGGAATACAGTACAAGGGGGTCATTTCCTAGTGCCTAGGTCAGAAAATGTGGCCCAGGTATGGAGAATTGAGGTTGGAAAGAATGTGGAATGAATAGAAGAAGAGCTAAAGGACAACGATAAAATATAGGGAATTTTCACTCAGAAAGGAGAAAAATGGTTTTCACAGGAGTTGTGACAGCTGTGTGGTCACAGCCAGAGGTTACCCAGAGCGGGAAAACAGATCAGTGAGCTAAGATCTGATTCAAGACACAATGAGGGCTAATTCAATTCTTTCTCCTGGAATCCAAGCAAGAGGGAGGAAGGGGAGGAGGAGACCAAAGAGGACCAAGAGGAGGAAAGAGAGATGGGGATGAGGGGAGAGGGAGGAAAGAGAGAGACTGGAGGAGGAGGAAATGAAGGAGAGAGAGGAGGGGAAAGTGGAGGACGAAGGGGAATGGAACAAAAGAGCCTTGATCATGACAGCTTCTCTGTAATCCTATAGAGAATTCAATCTCCATATAATTCAATCTCTGTCTTCGAGTTTCTCAGAAATTCCTCTGAACCCTGAAGTCTCTGCTCCTTCACTAAAAGGATCCCAAGGAAACAGTGTCCACCCAGCTGGTCTCTATACTGCCTTTATCTGAGAGCCGAGGCTCAGGATAAAGATCTTCTGTTCCCTTGATGGGGCATTTTGCTGAAAAGGAATTGACTCTGCTGTTATTCCTGCGACCGTCTGCACTTGTGTCTCAAGTGCCTAGCCTTTCTCACATATAAAGAGAAATACGCTAGAGGGTTCTTGCGGCGATGACAGCAGGCGTGGAGTGCCTGGTCCCGGGCACTCAGAACATGGGAGCTCTCATCGTCCATCAAAATAAAATTGAAGACATCCCCACTCTACTGACTGCTGGGATTGCACAGCCCCAGGGAGGTACAGGAGGAAGAGTTACTACCCCATTTTACAGATGGTTCGGTGAAGATCTGTAGCTCTCCAGGCCCAATCAGTGGAAGAAGGCAGAACTTAAAAAAAAAAAAAAACTAAATTAGCTAGCCTGACATATCGTTGAAGATCAGAGAGGGCACACATAAAGAAAAGCTGCAGCCGAGAGACTCGAAGAGGAGTAAGAAGGGCTCTGGCTAACCCTCAGGTCAAAAGAACCGCCCCATTAAGACCCCCTTTCCCTGTGCAGAACCCACTGCTGGAACCTTCCACTTCTCTGAAATACCAATAGGGCAGCAGAATGCACACACAGCTCTGTAAGGGGCTGGGCATGGTGGATCTCCTCGGGGTGGAGGAAGCGAAGCCCATTCCATTAGACAATCCTGAGAGGACGGCTCCAGAGACGAAGAGAAGCACAGGCTTGTGTTGAGAGGAGCAGAGACGAGCAGAGCGGGGGAGAAAATTATTTCTGGCCTACCTAATTATGACAGAAGCTCACCCCTAATCCTCACGGTGATTCACGCGCTTATATATCAGCATGTCAAATTACCTCTTCAGATCTTAATAAAATAATCCGGAAAGTTTCAGTTCAGGCAGCGAGAAGGAGAAAGCCGTCTGCTGAATGAGATAGCGGTTCTGAGGAAGCCACAACTTTTGTTATAATTCATTGTTCAGTGTGAGCTTGTAAAGTTAAAATAAGATTAAGAAAAGGTTTCGTGTTTGCACCTCTCTCTCTCTGCCGCCCTCGTGTGTGTGTGTGTGTGTGTGTGTGTGCGTGTTTGCATGAGTGCATGCGTGGGCACGTGTGTGTGTGTGGTGTGCAAGTGTGTATATTCAGGCATATGTGTGCAAAAAGAGACCAGAGAGCAAGCTCAGTCGTTACTGTTCCAGCTCCATCCACCCAGGGATTTGGGACAAAATCTCTCATGGAACTTGCTCATAGGCCAGGCTGGCTAATCAGAGATCCTCCTTTCTTCACCTTCCCAAGGGTGATGGTTAACTGTAATTGTGAACGTGAAACAGCCTAGACTCATCAGGAGTTGTCTAATGGGCTGGCCTGTGGGCGTGTCTGTGGGGGACTCTCTTAATTAAGTTAGTGCAGAAAGACCCTGCCCACTATGGGGGCACTGTTTCCTATGGAAGAAATCCTGCACTGTATGAGTGAAGAAACTGAGCTGAGCCTAACGTTGAACATGCAAGAGTGCTGTCTCTCTGCTGCTGACTGTGAGCGTGATGTGACAGCTGTTCTAAGTCCCCGCCACCATCCTTCATTACGACGATGGAGCGTCTGTTAGTATCGTGAGCTAAAATCAACCTTGCTCCCTCTAGTTGCCTTTAGGGGGGTATGCTCGCACAGCAACAGAAAGACAGCTAGAACACTCCACAGATTACAAGTGTGCACCACCACACCTGGCTTTTATGAGGATCCTGGAGACCAAGCTCAGGTCCTTATGCTTGCAAGGCAACCACTTTACCGACAGACACCCCAGCCCCAATGTTTACCATCTACAGACTTCGTCACTAAAACTGTTGGAAGCACAGCAACACCCTAGTGTAGAAAATCTCTGAGAGGCAAGCACGTCAATTCAAAAGAATTGTGCATCGCACCCAGAATGTCACAAACATGCACACACCTGACAAGGAGAATTGGTCTAGAAGAGATGAGGCATTTGGGAGTGTCTGGGTTCTTCAATGACATGACTTTCAAGGCCTCATTTAAAGCTAATTTTCTAAAGTCTATGACCTTTCTGTCACGTTTTCAGATGAGACTTAATGAGAATATCAGGTCACTACACACCCTGCCCAGGGGTTGCTAAACCTTGGCTGTGTGGTTTAACTCCCAAGCCCAGGAGAGAACATGGCTCAAGGTCAAGAGCTTGAAGCTATGGAGCTCCGAGGAAGTATTTAGCTGCTATTGGGGTTTTTTTTCCTCACTCATTAAATGGAGATAAAATACCTCATAATATTATTATATTATTAACACGACATATGGTTACTCCAGCATCCTTAAGATGTCAGCGGTTGCTAACTGCTCTCATCCTCTGGTCACAGCCTTCCTTAACATACGCAAGCAAAAGCGTCTGGTAATACCTGGCATCAGGAAGCAAAAGTGAAACTCAAATGTCCATGAAGAGCGAGGACCGTGACGACACTGCCGCAGGCTAAATGTGGTTAGTGGGCCTGGCTACGCTTCTCCACGTCCCATTGGTGGCCAGCCCACCAACCTCTGTGTTCATCTAAATACAGTCCAAACGCACAGAGGGAGACAGGAAAAAGCCACCCCTACCATCGGGCAGGAAGCTGGTGTCCCCGCACTGTGTCCCTCCATTGGAGCACATGGGGCTCGCCAGGCTGACCTGTGGATTGCAAAGGTCACAGAAAGAACTTAGGGTACCATGGGAGAAACGGCTCCCAGGTAATCTCTAACACTGCTCTGAAGCTATAGGAGGGAGGAGGGTTTGGGTTAAAGCAAGCCACTGTTTCCTGGTGGAAGAAAATTCAAGTGTGAAGTTAGGAAACTCACATAGAAGATGGCCAACAGCATTGCCAGGAAGAGAGTGTAGATTAAGGTGAACCAGCAGGTGTGGCCGGTAATTACCAGGGAAGATTTTTACCAATTGAACTTGGTTGTCAGGTAACCTGGCTTTAGGATTATATTAAGCCTTTTTTTTTTTTCCTCTTTTCTTAGAAATCCTCAAATGATTACAGCTTGCAATGTTTAAGTAGGTCACAAAACCCAAAGAATATATTGTTCCCCCTCAAATAGACTTCTGAAACCTAGTTTCAGAGAATTAGATGGTAATTCTCACTCCCAGGGTCCGTTATGACAAATTCCACCTGCCTGGCTCCCGTCTCTCTCCACTGTGTTTAAGGGCTCCGGTTCACTGCTCAGTAAAAGCTAAGGGCATTTTTTCTCAGAGAGGAAAGCAATTCTCCAGGTGAACGAAAGGTAGCCGTGAATTTCTGCGGGCTGGCAATTGACGTGGGCCCTGGCGATGTGTGGCACAGCTCTCGAGAGAGAAGGCCAAAGGGACCCCAAGAACACCGCCGTAGAGAAAACAGTAAGGTCTAAAACCCCGGCCCACTAAAGCCCTCATATGACAGCCAATAGTGACGCTTGATTATGGGTTGACACGCTCCAATAGCTGTGAACCCTCAACTCTATCAGAGAACCCTTTCATCCGTGCTGCTCGTACAGCAGAGGAAAATAATGAAAACTCTTCTAAGAAAGAGCCCCTCTTTATAACCAACCATTCCGGGCTTCATACAGAACTAGGGAACAGATTCTGATTAGGAAGCAGTCCACTTTGTAGGAACAGGCACTTCCTACTAGTCTCTTTATTTTAAAAAACAGATTTATCTATTCATTTTATTATTACTGGTGCGTGTGCACACCCATATGTGTGCACACACATGGCCACACACTTGTGGAGGCCAGAAGAGGGCATTGGATACCTTGGAGCTGGAGTTACAAGCAGTGGTAAGCCACCCAGTACGGGTGTCTTGGAACTGAACTCCAGTCCTTGGAAGGAAGGAAGCGTTCCTAACCACTGATCCATCTCCCCCACTATTCCTTCTAATAGGATTTCAGTTAGGCCTTGTTTCCCACACTCAGCATCCTCATTTGGCTCTTCCCCAATTTGAGAAATACTGCAAGAGATTCTCAATGAATCTTACAGGTTGTTGTTTTGTTTTTGGGTTTTTTTTTAATATTTATTTATTTATTATGTATACAATATTCTGTCTGTGTGTATGCCTGCAGGCCAGAAGAGGGCACCAGACCTCATTACAGATGGTTGTGAGCCACCATGTGGTTGCCCGAAACTGAACTCAGGACCTTTGGAAGAGCAGGCAATGCTCTTAACCACTGAGCGAGCCATCTCTCCAGCCCTTGGTTTTGTTTTTGAAACAAGGTTTTATGTAGCCGAGGCTGGCCTCAAACTCACTATGTAGTCAAGGATGATCTCCAGTTCCTGATCCTCCTGTCTCTGTCTTGCCAGTGATAAATGGTGGAATTACAGGTGTGCAATACCACCCCAGTTTTATGACAGGGCTGAAGCTGGAACCTGGGGCTCTGTGCGTGATAGGCGAGCACGGTAGCAACTAAGCTACAGCCTCATCCCTGGGTTAAGTTACTTTCAGCAAAGACCTCAACTCAGAATTCTTGGGTCTTGGAAAACCTTGCCAATGCTATTATTGCATGTAACGCAGGGCTCCAAAGGAACAGAATTCTGAGTTAGAGAATGAATTTTGGAAGATATTCTACAAATGACTGCCACTGGTTTTTCTCTCCCCGGCCCTCTTTCTGGATTTGCTGTTCCCATGAGTTTCTGCTGAGATTCTTGTAGGTCTCTCGGCCATAGCCAGGTGCATAGTCAAGAGGCTCATTTTTCAGGGGCCAGACATGGAGTTGAGGCTCTTTTTCTTTCAAGCAAAAAAAAAATCTATAAATGAGAGAAGATAAAATATATAATTTTGAATCTAAAGTGAAATCATTGAGATAAGCTTTAAGAGAGAGTGCCTAAAAACAGCACGAACAGGTTTGTCATTGCACCCGGAACACACATATGCATACCTATAGGCTCAAGGCCTGGCCTTTGGGGATGTTCACAAGCAGGGGAGATGGCTCAGTGGATGAAGTCCTTGGCACAGCAGTGAGAATTGTTTTGAAATCTCCAGAGTCCTCATAAAAGCCAGATGGCCATAGAAGGTCACCTATAATTTTAAATCCTGGGGGTAGAGATGGGATATTCCCCTATCCAAGCTCCAAGCTCAGCAAGAGGTCCAGCTTCAGTAAAGTACAAACCAATCAAGGAGAGCCTCTATGTACATACATGCTCACATACAAACATGTGTGCACATATACCATACACATATACACTCCTCCAAAAAGAAAAGGTTCTCTACTCTTTAGCATAGCAGGAGAACTCTGCTGAAATGAAATAAACACGGAGCAAAGTGTGCTACAATGTCCTAATACCATGGCTGCCGAGGAGGGTCCCTTGGGATGAAAGACTAAGTCATATTAATATAACTATAGTCATACTATGGAGGAAATAGGCTAAGGTCCAACACTGAGTATAGGATTTCACCTAGGCTCCTCTGGAGACTAAGACTTAACACTAATGTCTAGTAAGCATCATGAAAGATTTCCTGGTTCATCAAGGTTCCAATGCAACTAAAAACTGATTTCGTTGCGATTCTTGGATATCTCCTGAGGGTGAAGACCCGGCTCTGGGATCTTGGTATGGTGCCAGCTTTTGCTTCTCTCCACGACAGATCCCATGTTGCTTTTCTAGTTTACACCACAAATTGCTGTTTTGCAAAGGGGTGATCATTAGAGATTTGCACAATGCGTCACTTATGCCATTCATTTTTAATGGGCTATTTGGCTCCCTGGGAAGTCACACACAAGGAAGAGATTGTACGATGGGAACTAAGGTGAAAACACATGGCCTGATCCTCCAGGGTGCAGAGATCATGGAGTGGTGGGTACTTGAGGGGTTTTATAGGACGGCTCTGTGCATAGCCGTGCCTTTCAGCACAAAGCAAATGAAAGCATAATCCTGACCCCACCGTCACAGTACCGCTGGATGGCGTTCTTTGTCCTTACGTGCATATGAAATTCTTTTAATTAAAAGAATTAAATAAATAAATAAGTATTTGAATAACTACTGCCAAATTCAGAATGGCAAGTTATTTCAAGCTTTGAAATAAAATTTATGTACCAAAAATAAATGTTTCTTAATGCTTTCTGGGCTATTGAGATAGCTCAGTAGACAATGACACTTGCTCACTAAGTCTGACACCCTGAGTTTGATCCCCAGAACCTACATGGTGGAAGGAGGGATCCAGTTCCCAGAAGGTGTCCTCTGACCTCCACACTCTTGCTGTAGCTTGTGGGTGTCCACCACCCACCCCACAAATAATAAAGACTTCTAAAACCATTCACATTTTCTGTCCCAACACCAGGCATATCATTATGAGGTGTCCAAACATCTTCCCTGCTCTACCAGTGCACAAGGTTAAATACCATTCAAAGTAAATAGACCATCTTCAACGTATTTTAAAATTACTCTTTAACGTTTCATCTGGCAAAAGAGAAACCTATTGTATGACCCGTCAGAGTTGGAGAAAAGCTAAATCAAAGAGGGATGTTACTTCCATCCGCTCAGAGTTTACCATAGCGTTCCCCTGCAGCCTGCCGGGAGGCTGAGAATTCACACAGACCAGGTGGGTGCAATCACCGTGAGTTTCGGGTAATTGTCTTTTGTTGTCCTACAGAGTCAAAGAGAAGCATTCAGCACCTTGTAAAGAGAGAACCTTCCCGGACTTCCCTGACCGAATGCCAAGCTCAGCATTCAAGAACACATCCAAGGATCTAAAGCAAGTGGCCGTCAATCAACTTTGTTGAGGAAGGGCGACAATTTTTGTCCTCCACAAGCTTAGGTCTCCTTCTGGCCTCAGCCTTGGGTGAAAAGCATTCGTTGCTCAGACCCTGGCCTCACTGGCTTTGCTGGGGAGAGGTTGTCTGGTTGTCCTGGGCAGTTGCTTTCTTCCGGGATCTGCTCCTCATGAAGCGATCAGGGCTGAACCCCACTGCTCCATGGCCACTGGCTGCAGTATTCTCAAGCTTCAGAATTCCTATTAATAATTAGTAACAATATCTGTTCTGCTACAAAAGAGGAGAATAAACTAAATGTTGTTAAATCATTCAACCCGGGGCCGTCCCTGCACCAGATGCTTAACAAATGGGGGCTTTCATGATAACAGCTAATACTCCGGCTGTTTCCTAAACTTCCTCTTCTTTGTTTTGTCTGCTTAATTTTTCCCTTGTCTGTTTTTAATGTTCTTCCAGGAGGTTTTCAGTGGATCCAGAGTTCTTTTCTCTTGACCTGCATTTTCCCCAAAACCCCCCTCTTCTATTCTCCCTCCTCCCAGTCAGCTCAGTCAGCCACAGTTCCCATGTCTTCAACAGGAACCGGCCGTCCTTTCCCCAAAACTCCATCTGGAACCAGACATGATTTCCACAGAGCAACACCACATCTGTATGTCATTAGAGTTCAGCTCCCCAGGACCCCATTGGGCCGAACAAGATGCCAAACCCACAGTGACTTTTTAGGAAAAAGCAGCTCTCTCAAGACGCTCCGTTGTACATTTAAAACAGAAATTGATTCATAAAATCTCCACTTCAAGAGCAAATCTGTGGGATCTTGAGAAACAACAGCTTCACGTTTTCTGCTGTGTTGAGTCTTCCCTGGATTCCACGCGGGTAGAAACAAAGGTAACAAAAACGTATTGGGCATCTATTTTGCGCATGGAACTGTGATAAGCATTTCACACTCATTATGTTATTTAATTTTCATAACTATCCTCCAGAGCATTGTTATCTCGAGCCTGAGGAAGCTGAGATTCCCGAGAGGGAAAGTCTAGGCATCAAAGCTAGGAAGTGGCAGGACCAAGATGTGCATTCAAGTCTCACTTTTTCTTCACATTTCAGAATGCTTTGTGGCATTAAAAACACAGCAGAACACATTCTTCATTTTCACATAAATAGTCTACGTAGTCCTTGGATTCCTTTGAGGCCAACGCTCCTCTTGCAGGTGGGAATGAGGGAGCTTGTATATCGTTGGCAGAGAGATGACCTGCAGCACATTCCGGTTGCAGGATATCTCTCATACAGTCTCTCTCTGTCTCTCTCTCCCTCTCCCTCTCCCCCTCCCCCCCTCTCTGTCTGTCTTAGAATTCCCACAAAGTCCCTAATTACATGATGGGAAGTTTTCTGTTCACTTCTAATGGCTATTCAGAAAGCACTAAGTCTGCAGGTGAAGCTTCTTCTCTTGGAACTGTGCATGGACGAAGATGTGGAAAGACTCTGACCCCTTTCCTTTCAAGATGGACATGCCACAAACCAGAGGGGTGGGGCTAAGATGCCAGCCACTGTGGTACAACCAGCTGCTCAAACACACAGGATTTATAACCTGGAACTTATGGAAATTGTACTCATGAGACCTCTTCTCAAGGGCATATATGGTGGAAAGGAATGTTTTATTACGTTGCTTTGGGTGAGACTAACGGGATATTAGGTAAAGTCATGACTGACAGCCAACTTGCTCTACAGAGGTGAGGCCACGATCACTACTCTTATTATTGCTTTCTTTCTGAGCTCTTTCTTTAATAAATTTATATTTATTTATTCATTTAACACCCCATCTGCAGTTTTCCCTCCCTCCTCTCCTCCCAGTCCCTCCCCTCACCCTTCCTTGTCCCCCTCCCCCCCCCCAGTCCACTCCTCCTTTGTTTCTGATTACCAAAGGGCAGGTTTCCCATGAGTACAACATGGGATATCAGGTTTCGGTAAGACTAAGCCCCTTCCCTTGTTTTAAGGCTGGGCAAGGCCACCCAGTATGAGGAATAGCTTCCCAAAAGCCAGTAAAAAAAAAGCTGGAGATGCTTTCTGTTCCCACCGAAAGGAGTCCCACAAGAGGACCAAGCTGCACAACTGTAATATATATGAAGAGGGCCTAGGTCAGTCCCATGAAGGCTCCCTGGTTGTTGGTTCAGTCTCTGTGAACCCCCATGAGCCCCCATGAGCCTAGCTGATTCTGTGAGTTTTCTTGTGGTGTCCTTGACCCCTCTGGCTCCTATAATCCTTTCTCCTCCCCTTCTGGAGGATTCCCCAAATTTGGCCTAAGTCTTGACTGTTGGTCTTGGGTCTGCATTTTCTTCCATCAGTTGCTGGATGAAGCCTCTCTGATGACAGCTGGGCTACGCATCAATCTCGTCACAGGAGATGGCCAGTTCAGGCTACGTATCTGCTATCGCTAGGAGTTTTGCTGGGGTCATCCTTGTAGATTCCTGGGAGATTCCCTTGTATCCGATTTTACCTGACTCCAAAATGCACCCCTTTCCAGTACTCTCCCCCTCCACCCCTCCTCAATGTAATCGCTCATGTTCCCATCCCCACACGCCTTCAATCCACTCACACAATCTCTTCTATTTCCCCTTCCCAGGGAGACCCAACCATCCCCCCCACCATGAACCCTCCTTGTTACCTGGTCTTTCTCGGTCTGAGGATTGTAGCATAGCTGTCTTTTGTTTTACAGCTAATGTCCGCTTATGAGAGAGCACACACCATGTTTGTCTTTCTGGACCTGTGTTACCTCACTCAGGATGATTGTTTTTCTAGTTCCATCCATTTGCCTTCAGATTTCCTGGTGTTTCTGTTTTTTACAGCTGAGTAGTACTCCACTGTGTAAATGAACCACATTTTCTTTATCTGTTCCTCGGTTGAGAGACATCTAGGTTGTTTCCAGGTTCTGGCTATTACAAACAAAGCTGCTGTGAACATAGTTGAGCAAGTATCCTTAGGGTATGATTGAACATCTCTAGGGTATATGCCTGGGAGAGCTCTAGCTGGATCTTGAGGTAGATAGACTCAGATTTCTGAGAAACTGTCATATTGACTTCCAAAGTGGTATTGCTGGGTCTTGAGGTAGACTGATTCCCAGTTTGCTGAAAAACCACCACACTAACTTCCAAAATGGTGTACAAGTTTGCACTCCCACCAGCAATGGAGGGGTGTTCCCCTTGCCCACCTCTCTCCAGCATGAGCTGTCACTTGGATTTTTGATCTTAGCCATCCCGACAGGTGTAAGATGGAATTTCAGAGTCATTTTAATTTGTATTTCCTTGATGGCTAAGGATATTGAACATCTCCTAATGTTTCACAGCCATTTGAGATTCTTCTGTTGAGAATTCTCTGTTTAGATCTGTACCCTATTTTTAATTGGATTATTTGGTTTGTTAATGTCTAGTTCCTTAAGTTCTTTATATAAAAAGAAAACCAGCGCTCTGTCAAATGTGAGGTTGGTGAAGATCTTTTCCCATTCTGTAGGCTGCTGTCCTATCCTATTGATGGTGTTCTTTGTCTTACAGAAGCTTTTCAGCTTCATGAGGTTCCATTTACTAATTGTCAGTCTCAGTGCCTGTGCTATTTGTGATCTGTTTAGGAAGTGGTCTCCTGTGCCAGGGCATTAGAGACTACTTCCCGCTTCTCTTCTATCAGGTTCAGTGTGTCCAGATTAATGTTGGGTCTTTGATCCACTTGGACTTGAGTTTTGTAGGGGGGCAATAGATAAGAATCTATTTGTATTCTTCTACATACCAACATCCAATTAGACCAGCACCATTTGTTGAAGACGCTTTCTTTCCTCCATTGTGTGATTTTGGCTTCTTTGTCAAAAATCAGGTGTCCATAGGTGTGTGCATTTCCATCTGGTCTTCGACTCAATTCCATTGATCCATCTCTCCGTTTTTAAGCAAATACCATGTGGTTTTTATTACTACAGCTCTGTAGTAGAGCTTGAATTCAGGGATGGTGATATCTCCAGAAGTTAATTTAATTCACAGGTTGGTTTTAGTTATCCTGGGTGTTTGTTTTGTTTTTCCATATGAAGTTGAGTATTGCTCTTCCAAGTTCTGGAAAGAATTGTGTTGGGATTTTAATTGGGATTGCATTGAATAAGATTGCTTTTGGTAAGATGGCCATTTTTACTATGTTAATCCTACCAACCCATGAGCATAGGAGGATCTTTCTATCTTCTGATATCTTCTTCAATTTCTTTCTTCAAAGGCTTGAAGCTTTTGTCATACAGGTAGGTCTTCCACTTGCTTGGTTAGAGTTACACCAAGGTGTTTTATATTATTTGAGGCTATTTTAAAGGGTGTTGTTTTTCTGATTTCTTTCTCGGCCCACTTATCATTTGTATATAGGAGGGCTACTGATTAGTTTTTAGCTAAACTTTATCTAGCCACTTTATTAAAGGTGTTTATCAGCTGTAGGAGTTCCCTGGTAGAGTTTTTGGGATTGCTTATCAGATCATCTGAGAATAATGATACTTTGACTATTATGTGGCCAGGGGGGTTTCTATTCTGATCCAGTCTATTTGGTGTTCTATGAGCTTTTTGTACCTTTATAGGCACGCACTTATTTAGGTTGGGAAAATTTTCTTCCATGATTTTGTTATATATAGTCTCTGGGTTTTTGAGCTGGGCTTTTTCTCCTTCTTCTCTTCCTGCTAGTCTTATGCTTGATCTTTTCAAGTGTCCCAGAATTCCTGTATGTCTTGTGTTGGGATTTTTTAGAATTAACATTTGCTTTGACTGATGCATCTATTTCCTCTATTACGTCTTTAATACCTGAAAATCTCCCTTCCATCTCCTGTATCCTGCTGGTGATGCGTTCATCTGTAGTCCCTGTTCATTTACCCAGATTTTCAATATACAGGATTTTCTCCATTTGTGTTTCTATTTTCATTTTCAGATCTTGAACCGTTTCCTTCATCTGTATGTTTTTCCTTGGTTTTCTTTTAAGAATTTATTGATTACTTCCAATTTTTTGTTTGTCTTTTTCTCAATTTTTAAGGGATTTTTTTCATATCCTCTTTAAGGACCTCAATCATCTTCATAAAGTCACTTTTAAAGTCATTTTCTTCTGCTTCAACTGTGTTAGGTTGTTCAGGTCTTGATGGTGTTAGATAACTGGGCTCTGGTGACACTATATTGACTTTTCTTTTATTGTCTTCTTATACTGGCATTTAAGCATCTGGATTTAGGATGATTATAGGTTTAAGTGTTGGTTACTGCATTTCTCTTTGTTAGATGAGTGTTTTGTTCCTTGGTTTCTCTTTTCTCTCCGGTCTTCTGGCCTAAATGGTCAAGGGTTTGTGACTAGTGTGTCTTCAGTCCCAGTAGGATGTCTGCTCTGGGGTTTTGGGCCCAGGGGATCCATAGATCTGGCCTGACCTCAGGTAAAATCATCTTCCAAAGTTACAGACCAAGATATGGACCTCAGGAGAGGAGGTGTAATCTGGAGTCCTTAGGACCAGCCTGGCCTCCAGGCCAGCTGTCGGGGCTGGGATCCCTAGATCTGGCCTAACCTCTGGTAAAGCTGAAGTCTTCTTCCAAAGTTGTAGACCAGGCTATGGAGCCAGAAAGAAGATGTACAGTCTAGGGTTGTTGGACAGGCTTAAAGGGATTTGTAGGCAGTGGGTGGTGTCTTATCTGAGATTCCTAGATCCTGTCTGGCCTCTGGTAAAACCAAAGATTTCTTCCAAAGTTGTAGGCTGGGATATGAAGCCCAGGGGTGGGGTTGCAGTCTGGGGCCATTGGACAGCCATAAAGGGGTTAGGTGGGTATGGGTGGCGTCTTCCCTGGCGTTCCTAGGATCACTCTGGCCTCTGACTGTGGACCCTACGTCCACATAGGGTGCAGTCTGATTTTACTAAGCAGGCTTTAAGTATTGTTAGTGGACAGTGGGTAGTGTCTTACCTGTGTGGTCCCTAGATCCTGCCTGGCCTCCAATAAAGTGAAAATCTTCTTCCAAAGTTGTAGACCAGGATAAGGATCCCACTGTGTGTTTGTGTGTGTGTGTGTGTGTGTGTGTGTGTGTGTGTGTGTGTGCGCGCGCGCGCAGTCTGGGATTTTGGGCAGTCTTAAAGGAGTTTTGTGGATGGTAGGTAGTGTCTTTCCTCGGATTCCTAGAATCAGCCCGGCAATCCCTTAAGGCTGCTGAGCCTGTGGGCACTAGTATGGGGTGGGGGTCTTACTTATAAGATAAGGTCTTCACATCTGCTTCCAGAACTGGATTGCACAGGGCAGGTTGATCCCCAACACCCATCATTCATTAGTTTTGAGTGAGGGCTCTATGTTGTGTCCTGTTTGATGTTTTGGATATGAAATCAGTAAGCCACATGAAAAAACATAACACAACAAAAATACATAAGGCAGCTTTTGAGGCCACCTCTTCCTCAATGAGTTTTGTTGAGGTCTTGGGTTTTCTATCAAATTAGCTGCCAAATCACATGTAGAAATAACCCTCCTCCAGAGACAATAAGAAGATATTGCTGACAATGCCATAAATTTTGGTCATAGAACTTGGAGAAATCAAACTGTTACTTCCTCCCAATAGACTAGCTTTCATAGTACCAGAAGGCACAAGGCAGGCTGCTGGGAAGAAAAGTCACCAACAGACTTACCTTGCTGTGAACTCCAGTGTACTATACCAAGAGTGTGTGAGGTGTAATGAGCTGAGAGTCCAGGGCATAAGTTCGCTGGTTGAGCAGAACCCTCATTAAATAAGTCAACATTGAAGCCAAAACATGGGAAGGAAATGGTCATAAATACCTGGGCATAGAACCCTGAGATGACTACATGCATAGCTGAAGTATAAAGAAGTATGTAGGAACCTCGTCATATGTTCCAGGAAGACTGAACAAAGTGAGCAGGAGCTTCAGGAAGGGGAAGCAGAAAGAATGGAAAGGACTTTGCTGTTTAATTTGAATGAATCTTTTAATAAGCCCCCCGGAAGGTCAACAAGAGCAGTGACATGACTTAAGGGGTGCTCAGTCGTGTTGAGCGTGACTGTGGGAAGGGGCCTAGAGACTGCTGGAAGCAGAGAGACCGGTGAAGAAGCTGTTGTGACATTGCAGGGAGGCTGCTGGAGGGTTTAAAGGTAGTGACGGCCCGTTATATTTAAATAGGAGTTGATGTGAGACAAGAGAACAATAAAGAAGCCAATGATGATACTGTGACATTTGTGGCTAAGGAACAGAAAGATGGAGAGGCCTTTGATTAAGAAGGGAGACTGGAATGAGTTGGAGGGAAACCAGAGTTTGGTTTCAGAGTAGTAATCTTGAGGTGTCTATTTGACATCTACGTAGGAATGACAAGTAGGCAGTTGTCCTAGATTGGGAATAATAAAAACCCCCGTGGCTGCATCTGGGCAGACGCTGTTCCAAGCATCTCAAGTCTGTAACTCATTTGGTTCTCACAACTCCAAAAGTTAACAACGAAGATTATCAGCCACTATTTCCCAGACTGGGAGACCGAGGCACAGAGAGACGAAGTAGCTTGCTGAAATCAGGAAGGTAGTTTTCTGAAGAGCCATAGGATGAATCCCAACTGGAAAGTACCAGAGTCTAAGCTAAAAGCCACAACACGAAGTGCAGGCAATAGATTGAGGAGTCTTCAGCATGCAAACAATATTTACTTATGAGCCTAGAGAATATGATAATGAAAAAAGTAGTTAGTAAATTTGTTCGGAAAATAAGAGAACACCAGCAAAATGATGTGGTGGGTAAAGGTATTTGCTATTAAGTTTGATGACCCAATTTCAATTCTGAGGCCCACATGTTAGGAGGATAAAACCGGCTCCTGTGAATTGTCCTCTGACTTCCACAGACACACACATACACAGGTGCATAGGCACACACACACACACACACACATCCCAAATAAATGTATCTAATTTTTAATAAAAATGAGCCTGTCTGAGTCACTCACTATTGGAGCTGAGTAACGAATGCCTAGATTTTATTAAACTTTTCTACTTTGTGTGAGGCTAAATGTTTGCACCATATAAAGGGAAAGCAAAGACGGAAAGCCAAGGAGGAAAAAATGTCAGAAGAGATCAAGGGCAAAAAGTGACCTTGGAGAAGAAAGAAAACTCAGAGACCACACCTCCCAGTCGTCTACTGCTATAAGTCACACCTTCAAAAGCCCACAGACATAGAAAACAATGTTATAGATGACTAGGTATGCCCTCAAAAAAAAAAAAAAAAAAAAACAAAACAAAACAAAAAACAAACAAACAAAAACTTCTAAAATCAGTACTACTGCATGATCTCACTCCTGGGTATATATCCAAAGAAGTTTAAAATCTACATATCAGTGGCCTGTTTTCTCTTGTGTTCATTGCAATATGACTAACAAGGGGCAAGCAATGGAGTGAGCCCAAGTGTCCATCAATAGTGGATAGGCAGAGAATATATGAGAGATACACAAAGCAGAATACTATCTGACCTTAAAGAAGACAGTTATGCCACCACGACACTGGGCCTAGAGGAACACGGTGCTGTGTGAAACAAGCCAGGCACAGAAAGGCTAATCCACATGACTTCTCCCTTACACGATTCTGCAAGAGCCATTCACGAAAGTGGAGAGGACAGCAGTGTCTTCAGGTGAGGTGGGGGTTGGTAAAAGCACACAGCGTTTTAGACAGGAGTTTTCGTACGGAATGAGGAGTACAGTTAACAACGACAACCTGAAAATGCCTGTAAGGAAAATTTTTATATTCATTTTTTAAACATAAGCACGATGAAGGGGAAAATGGAAATAATGGAGATGGAGGTTTAAGTAGAGAAAGGTGTGTGATGGGGGAGTGGAAAGGTGGATTAGGAACATGTGGGGGGCGTACCCAGGAAAGACAGAAAAAGGGCATTGGATCCTGAGAGGGAGCCACCAGTGAATTACACAGCACAGATGACTAGCCAAGCTGAAAGTGAGTGTGTGTGTGTTTAGGTGGGAGCACAAGCCTGGGTGATGTTCCTTCTCAGGTCTTGTTTTCTGAGGCAGGGTTTCTCACAGCGACCTGGCTTGCTCTTGTGACGCTGTCAAGGTACCAGCACTTCAGGTGCTCAAACAGCCCCAGCTTTGACTAAGAAGCGATCAAGGCTCCCTCCTGCCGCTGAGACACACAGAGGTTATCTCACACATCAGCAACATTGTACAGCTGAAACCACGGGGCTGTCAGAGCAGCTGAGGGCACAAAGTCAGCTTGTATCTCCCTTCCCTTTTCTGCTAACGTGAGGGTACAGGAGTATCTGGAGCCATCCAGAGTGACTTGGGACATGTTTGGGTCACGATGCTGTGCTTCTTTTTACGTTTTCTTAGCTTAGTCTGCTTCCTATTGGCGTGATAAACACCATGACTGAAAACGACCTGGGGAGGGAAGGGTCATTTTATCTCATCCTAAAGTCATGGCTGGAAACCAAGGGGGCAGTCTGTGGGCAGGAGGTGGTGCAGACGCCACGGAGGAGTGCTGCTTACGGGCTTGCTCCTCATGGCTTGCTCAGCCTGCTTTCTCGCACACCCCAGGACCACCTGCCCAGGGATGGCACTGCCTCTGGTGGGCTGAGCCTTCCCACATCAATCATTAGTCAGGAAAATGCCCTCGTAGACCTATCTACAAGCCAATCTGAGGGAGGTAATTCCTCAGTTGCGGATTGCTATTCTCAGATGATTTGAGCTTGTGCCAAGTTAACAAAACCAACAACAGCCAACACATCTGTTTACCCATGTTTCAATAGTCATGTTCCAATTCCATCCGTGTGACATACCTGAAGGGACAATTTTAGAAGGTGGGAAGAGTCACTTTGTACATGGTTTCTGGAGACCACAATGTAAGGATCTGGTAACTCAGATATATTCAGCTAAAGACCACCGACAGACACACACACACACACACACACACACACACACACGGACAGAGAAAGACTACGGGAGAGAGGCAGACAGAGGGGGAAAGACAGAGAACCCTCACCTAGAATTCCCTCATTAACAATCAGTTGAATAACAAAGTACGGACACACGTGGAGGGCAAATGAGAGAACATTCCTGTTTGATAGCGTGCCTAGGGAAAGCCTTTGTCAAAGGCTTATTTATGAAAGTGAGGTTGAAAGGTGCAGGGCCACTCCCATCCTCCAGGCTGACAGCAACCCACGAACAGCACCTTCGGATAAAGTTCACCCAACCAGTGGTGAACACACCCAATTAAGATCAAGGTACTTGGTAGAGGCCTGCGTGTGCCCTTGCTTTACTCTGCCAGACTCATAATCTCTATTTAAAAGCATGCGTCCTGATGACCGAGTCTTCTGGGCTCTGTTCACACAAAGACTCACTCCGGAGTCCCCCTAGTTCTTCCGTGGCTCCCCATTTCCCATGAAAATCTCCTGCTTTTGTTGTCTTACCTCCCTCAGTTTCTCCTCAACTTCCCCTGGCCCTGTCCCCAGCACCCTAGTGCCCAGGCCACAGGTCCTCCTCACAGCATCTTGGCTCAGGTCGTTCCTTCTGTCAACTCTCGCCTCTCTGTCCTGTGACCTCAACCTCTACCCTTGACAGGTATGTGAGATTGGGTGACATTTTCCACCCTCCACCATCCACAACAACAGCCCCTGTTCTGGTGTCATCACCCACACAACTACCTCTGGCTTTCCCAGAAATACAACAGTCCGACTCCATATTAGCTTCTCACCCGCGGTCTCTTTCTACGATAGGGAAGAGTGTGACAGCTAGCAACTCACAGCTTTCCCCTTCCCGTTTCTGCCGGCAATTGGTACCACCCTATCTTAATCTGCTTCTCTGCTGCTCCGATAGACACGATGCCCAAAAACTTAGGAAGGAAAGGGCTTATTTCAGACAACAGCTCACAAGTCACATTCCATCACTGAGGGAAGTCAGGGCAGGGACTCATGAGGGAAACCTGAAGGCCACAGCTTGAGCAGAGACCGTTGCTCTCCACGACTTGCTCAGCCCGCTTTCTTAGACAACCCTGAACCACCAGCCCCGGAGCCGCCCCATCCACACTGAGCTGGGCCCTCCTACGTCAATCATTAATCAAGAAAATGTTCCACAGAGACGACCTCAGGCCAGTCTGACGGAGGCAGTTCCTCAGATGAAGGTACCTCTTCCCAAGTGAGTTTGTACGGAGCTGGCAGAAACTAGCCATCACAAGCCCCACGTGAGCTAACTACAGGTTCCTGGGCTTCTCAGGAGCTCAGAGCTTGTTATTCAAATCCACTCAGTGCTAACAATTAATGCTGGGTGAAAGATTCCAGCCCTGGGTGGTGACTGTGGCACTGTGGAATGTCTTTCCTTCTCTTTCCACTGCCTATAACGATGCTGAAGGGCCTTTGAGTTTGCAGACTTCTGGGTGAGAATGCCTCCAAGTTAAGGCCAGCAGGAAGAGCCACACCCCTGAGGCAGGTTCTGCTACAACCCAGCATTCCAGAAGGCGGGTGTGTTCTCACCATCTTGTGGTAAAACTTGGAGAAAGACTCAGGCTTAGCGTCTTCCTCTCGCTCACTAGGCGAGGCACGCTGGGTACTTTACTTCAATTCAATGCCCAGGTTCCTCCAGGTTAATCACTGTAGCGCGATCTCCTAGTTAATTAAGAAGATTCAATGAGTCTGTGGGAAAGAGGGCTTACAAGATGTCCTGGCTGCCCCAGAAAGGCACTAGAGGAATACTTGTGACCATTTTCATCTAAAATCCTATCTTCCTACTTATCCAGGGGAATCCTGGGTAAGTGACTCATCCCAGCTCTCTGTTGACGCAAAACAGACCCTGTGGTCAGTGGCTACCACCATCCTCCTCATACAAGATGTACACAGACTGTCCCTCTGTAGTATGAGACGCGGTGGCTCAGTCTCCTAAAACGGGACACTGGGTTCACTCTACAGAGGGCCCTGCTCCAGATCAGAGTTCCCTTCTGATGACGCACAGCCCAGAGCTCTCCAGGAGAAACAGATGGAGGCACTCGACTGGACGTGTAAATCTAAGGTTAACTGGGAGCTGAGTGCTGTGGTCCTGAGATAAAGGTTACCAGGTGCGGCTGCACAGCTCTGAATCTGTCCCCTGCTTAGAGTCACAAACATATGTCATTAATTTATTTAGGTGGGTTTTTTCCCCCTCTTTGTACACTCTTCAGCTGGGAGAAACAAGAAAAAAGAAATTAGTCATTATACCCAGAAGGAATTTGTGAACAGGACATAAAATTTAAAGGTTATACACTGTTGGGAAAAAAAAAAGATGTAAGAAGGAAAGACAAAACAGAAAACAAGCTGCTAAGTCTTCGGGCTGATGCGTTTCCACGGGTTGTTTTATAATCTTTGCATATTGGGCTGTAATCTGTGACCCTCAAGCCAGGCAAGTATTCCCCAAGGCAGGCCGGGGAAAGGCCTTCCTAAGCAGTGCGGCTCGGTCTTCCCAAGGATAACGGCAAGGCCAACTCTTTCCTCTCCTGGGTTTGTATTTCCTTTATTACTTTTTGCTCACCAAACCTACAGGGAGCATAGAGTGCAGATATCAACTCTAATAGCCTGTCCACTCTCTGCATGTGCAGAAGGAGATTGGAACAGCTGTCCTCAGGGCTCAGCCGGAATCAGACTCTTTGTGGCCAGTCCAGGATGTATCAATGGCTTTCTGCATCTTTATCCCATGTCCACACAGGGAAAGCAATTGATAAGGATGCCCACAATCAATTATTAATTCCCAAGCAACCTGCACTTGAACGTTTTCCATATGTATAGCACCAAATACTACTACTAATAATAAAATAATAATAGTAATAATAATAGTCCCTTTGGCCACAAAGCCTAATGTTTCAGGCAGGACACTTCCTGTGGTCATTACTGGGTTGATGATGGTGGCAATGCACATGTTTTATGGTAGAAATGTAAATGTATTTGTTTATCAGGTACTGACCCAGATTCCTTTCGAAATATTATAAATACAGTGCATACCCCTTGACCTCTCAAAAATCTGGGAGATTCTAAATCCTAATCCTAACAGGCCCCATGGATTTAGGTAAAGGGAGATGGATCCGACGTGAGTGTTCTGAGGCAGAAAGAGGCCTGAAGAGAAAGGGTAGCACTCGTGGTCTGCAGAAGGATCTAGAAGGGTGGTGAACTTCAGGGGCAAGAGAACTCAGTTTGGTGGGAGCTGTTGAGTCTAGATGTCCCAGCACTGGCTGAGGTCCAGATGAACTCAGAATCGAGAACTCTGCCACGTCTGTCTCCTGGACTCCTTGCCTCTGACCTAAGGCCATTGTTTCCCAGACATTGTCAAGTCTCGCTCTGGCTGCCTCTCGAGCATCCCTGTCCCGCCCCCTCAGATTCCAGTCGTGGACACTAATCCACTGGAAATGGTGGCAGTCTTAAGACATTTGACAAAGATAAAATAAATTTCATCCTGATTTGCTTTTATTGTGTATATTCTTAATCCAGACGACCTGGGCTCAGTCTATAGTTCTGCAATTTTCTGGCTCTGCGACCACAGAGGAATTTGTCAGTCAGCGTGTGTTCCCATACCCCTACTCATAAAGACAGGACCAGTGAATCCACCTCACACTGCTAAAAGGGTTAGATCAGCAGCTGCATGGGATACATAGCAGGAACTGCTGGCCGAAATCATCTGAGCGGCCGCTTCTGCCGTCTGTACCTGTCTTCCGGCTCCAGGCACTGATCAGAGGCCTCCGTGCACCAGAAACCATTGTGTCCGGTTTCCTAAGCACACCGGATGTGACAAAGGAGACAAAGAAGACAAGGACAAGGAAGTTCTTCAGAATCAAAGCCCAGGTGTGGAGGTGGTGAGACAGCTCAGCTGGTACAGCATGCCACAGCGCTAGTACCCACCCAACCTCCACGCGATGCACACAGGGATAAGAGGCAACAAGATTTAGAAGACGGGGGATGGTTCAGAACACTTGCTTCTGCAGAGGCCCTCAGTTCAGTTCCCAGCACCCACATGGGACCGACCACATAACCGTCCAGTTCCAGGGGACCCAAGGCCCTCTTTCGGCTTCTGCAGGTATCAGACATATATATGGTGCTCATCCATTTAGGCAAAATACCCATACACATAAACATAAAATAACATAAAAAAATTTTTTAAAAAAATAATATTTAAAATAAATAAAAGTTTAAATATGTATAATTGATTTAAAAAATAGCCCTTAAAACTCCCTAGAATGGAGTAGCCCCATGCTCTCCCTATTGCCAAGAGTGACATTCTGCTCGTGTGCACTGTCTCCACCCTTCCTCCCTCCTCTCGTAAACAGATTTGTTTTGAAATGTAAGAAGTAAAATAAAATAAAATTATGTAGTAAAACATTTGACCTACAGAGCCCATAATTATAGTGTCCATCAGGAGCAAACCTTCAGTCTGGTCCTCCACCTCAGGAGCGCATGTTTATCTTGTCACCTAGAAACACTGACGTGGATAATGACATCATCCCGATAATAATGCTCTGGGATGCTGATTCTGTATTAAACTGAATTAGACGAATTTAATTGGTTAAGTGTCAAAGACTAGGAAGGATCTTTCCAAAGCCATCCTTCACTGAATTCCCACATCGTCCCTTCAGAATCAGAGGGTGGAGACGTCTCTTGACTTTCCCCAAGACCTGGAGTCACCTCTGGACTCCAGGGACACAAGCTTCATTGTTCCCCCTCAAGCCCATGTTTGCATTTGCACGTTTGTATGTGTTTATCCATATTTATGCAAATATATCTGTGTGTACACAAGTTTGTTGGCGTGGGTGTATGCCTAAGTGTGTGCATGAGTGTGCGTATATATGTGTGCATGTATATGCGTGTGCACATGTGTGTATGTATCTATGCATTCACACATGGCTCTGTATTTATCCACTCCTCTCTCATCTCTTACTCTGACTACGGAATTAGTGTCAGGGCTGGTAAGACTTTTAATCTTGAATCAGCCTTCACTGGACCAAGCTGTACATCTCAGTCAAATTCACCTTTACCCTATTGTATTTATCAAAAAAGTATTCACCAAGAAGAATGTCCAACGTAAGCAGGAAGAGAAATCACAGTTAAATACGACTCTTAAAGCTGAAGACGCTGGAGACCAAGAACTTGCTGGGTCTTCCTGCTCACTTCCTCACAGGAGGGCTCCCGCAGCTCCTAAAGCCGTGCCAGGGCTTTGAAAATGAAAGCCTGCGGTGAGCGAGTGGCGTGCACGACAGCGAGGATCAGCCGTGTGACAGGAGAAGCATTTCGTCATCGCCTTCCTCAGACACAGCTCAGTCGCGGAGGTTAATCGGGGCAGTGCATCCTCAGAGGCTGAGGGCAGTAGACACCAGCTCTGCAATTCATCATCCGACTGCTTTCTGATTCGCTCTGAACGCCTTCTCAGATGGTATTAAAGTGCATTTCATAGTGTTTAATAAAGATCCAGCCTACCCTCCGTAGGCCGGAAAGATAAATGGATTCCCTACCCCACGTTTGTTCAGCGCTGTGGTGGGGCAACATTTCCTTACACAGAAGAAAGAGTGACAAGAGGGGACAAGAGGCTCTTGCTCCTGACAGGAGACACAGCATGTAAGGAAGCACGCAGGAACGAAAGCATGGGTTTAAATAAAAATAGGGCTTTCTGCTTGTTCATCTGCATTCCTGACTGAAATATAGAGTGAGTGACAGGGAAAAGGCTTGGCAACCTAGGACCTTGAATGCCAAGAAAGGAGACTTGATGTATTGACTGTGGGAGCCACTGAAGGTTCCGCGCCGAGGACACAGCATGACCAGAGAAGAGGGTAAACTGTGAGGTCCATCTGCCACGAGCTATAATGCGAGCTTATCCCTCATTATCATGCATGACCTTGGGCACTTTATGGACCTTTTGGGGGTCTCCCAAGCTGCACAAAGGAAGCAGTAATGCACGTCCAAGTTTCTTGCCAGCAACAGTAGAGGTAACATGGTGCACAGCAGTCTAAGGGCGGCATGGTGACTATTCAGTGACATTAGCTGTTAGCATTGTGTGCTGGGGGAGGAGGTCAAAGGCAAAGGGATGGAAGAAGTGAGAGCACGGAGTCCAGGCCAAGCAGGGAAGGGCCCAGGTAGGCAGAATACAAACAAGGGACGGGGGGGGGGGGGGGGGGGG
>NW_026067911.1:9780340-9803216 GCF_014885135.2 Alexandromys fortis | reverse complement strand
GCGGGGGGGGGGGGGGGGGGGGGGGGGGGTGTTGGCAGGATTCCGGGGATGCTACAAAGGTAGGATCAAGGACTAAGAAGCCAAGGAAGAGTGACTTGCCCAAAGCCATTTGACAATAACTCAGTGAATGCAAGGAAGGTCTAAAGGACACAGGGACATCCAAAAAATGGCTGACATACGACACCAGCCTTGACAGCAGTCACCAGATGGAACCTGGGTTTCCAGAACGACTGGGAATAACAGGCTGTGCTCCTTGCTGCAATGGGCCTATCTTGAGCTGGTGGGTGGGCCTCCTGCCTCAGTTTCCCAAGTTGGACTTTGACTCTGGAGGGCAACTTCCAAATCCACAGGGCAGGTTGGTTTGTGTGGTGATGGTGGTGTACACCACACCCAAGGCCATTGCACGGCAGGTATGTCTACACACACACACACACACACACACACACACACACACACACACACACGGGCGCGCGCCTGGGCTGCTGCTCACCTCCCCGTGCCCTCCTCTCCACAAACTGCCTGCCATGTCCTGCAGTGCCGGTGAGTAGCTTCACTGGCCTCTCACACTTTGCAGTCCTCTCAGAACGAATAAGTGCAGATGCTCTCCTTGGGCAGCCCCACACAGCTGTCCTTGGATAACAGGTAGGAAAACACCTGCCTTCTGAACAGCAGGACCGCGACCGACAGCTCATCGCCCCTGACATTTTCATTAGGAACTGTGACAGAATTCTCTTCCAGAAGCAGCGTTAGTAATTTGCACCGCTTTGCTCAGAGGGGATTAATATGACTTCCATGCAGGAGCCTCCGCCCCGGGTCCTGTATAAGCTCCCATCCTGGTGTGGGTCACTCATGGGTTTCAGCCATATCAGCATCACGTAAGCCCCAGAGGAATCAACCAGTCCATACATCCCAACCGTGAGTATGCCTGCCGGGACCCACAGGGGCAACTTTATAGACTACATAAATGGACTTTAATATCACAGGATACCTTTTGGGAGGCATGTCTAATTTGCTGGGCCATGAAGAGCTGACAAATCACTCCATGCATCTTTAAGGGTCTCTGCTCTGTGTCTGCCGCCCCACAGAGCAGGGCGTTCCACTGTCTTCCCCTCCTCCCCTCCCTACCAGCCACAGAGGTTCAGCCTCAAGTCCTTCTACAGCTCTTGCTGTAGAAGTGGGAGACTTCTGTTCTTCCACACCTTGGTCTTCTTCCACTTGAAGTAACTATTCTCCATGTGGCTTTTTTTTTTCCTGGAGAGACATGAAAAAATGTCTATTCTTTCCCAAGGGCAAAAAGATTCTTCCGTGATATGCACACCTTCCTCTTTATGCAGGTTGCTGTTGGCTCATATGAGCAGCTCTCTGTTTTGTCTTTTTTTTTTTTTGAAGATTCACTTATATTTATTTGCCTATGTGTATTTGTGATCAAGCCTGCACCGTGTGTGTGTGTGTGTGTGTGTGTGTGTGTGTGTGTGTGTGTGTGTGTGTGTTGGGGGGAGGGGTGTTTACAGGGACCAGAGGGGTTTGGGATTCCCTGGAGCTGGAGTTCCAGGTGGCTGTGAGCTGCCAGATGGATGCTGGGAATTGAGCTTGGATTCTCATTTTGCATCACCTGTAAACATTAACGTGAATATTTCTGCCTTTCCCTTTTATTCTTCTCTCCCACAACACATTCCTACCGAAGTTTCCCTTCCCTCTTCCCAACCCCACCTCGCCCCGATCCATTTCTATTTTGTTTCACTTCAGAAAAAAGCAGACCTCCCAGTGTTATAATCTGAACACTGCTTAACAAGATGCAGTAAGACTAGGCACAAACCCTCATATCAAGGCTGGACAAGGCAACCCAGTCAGAGGAAAAGAGTCCCACAGGCAGGCAAGAGAGCCAGAGTTGCCCCCACTCCCACTGTTAGGAGTTCCACGAAAGCCCAGAGCTAAATGAATACAGCATGTAGGCAGAGGACCTTGCACAGACCCATGCAGGCTGTGGTTGCAACTTCAGTCTCTGTGAGCCTCTGCGAGCTCTGCTTAGTTGATTCTGTGGACCAGGTCTTCCTGGTGTCCTCCACCCCCCTTTCCCTCCTCTTCTGAGGGATTCCCTGAGCTCATCCTAACATTTGGTTGTGAGTCTCTGCATCTGTTCCCATCAGCTGCTTTGATCACATGGTCCTGCTCATGATATTCAGAGAAGTCAATTCAGAATTGAGTTGAGTTAGACGAATGCAATCAGTTAGGTGTGGGAATGAGGAAAGTAATTTTACCAAAGGCATTCTCCCATGAAATTTCACATTGTTCCATCAGAGTCAGGGTTGAGGAGATGTTCCTGATCCTCCCCAAACCACTGAGTCATGCCAGACCAAACTGGCGCTGAGTCGCCCACATCACTGGACTCCTTCAAATCCATCAGTTTCGGCGTCTCCACTCAAACCCATGGTTGTTCTACTGTGTGTTGTGTAAGGATCACATTCGCATATTCAACACTTCTGTCCTCAAGAACTTGCAACTTAGACAACAGTTTTCCCAGCAGTAGCCTATGCTACTCTCATATAAGGATTTCAACATCCTTAGCTATCAGGAAAATGCAAATCAAAACAACTCTGAGATATCATCTTACACCTGTCAGAATGGCTAAGATCAAAAACACTAATGATAACTTACGCTGGAGAGGATGTGGAGTTAGGGGAACACTCATCCATTGCTGGTGGGAATGCAAACTTGTACAACCACTCTGGAAATCAGTGTGGCGGCTTCTCAGAAAATTGGGAGTCAGCCTACTTCAAAATCCAGCAATACCACACTTGGGCATATACCCAAAAGATGCCTAATCATACTACAAAAGCATTTGCTAAATTACATTTATAGCAGCATTATTCATAATAGCCAGAACCTGGAAACAACCTAGATGCCCCTCAACCAAAGAATGGATAAAAAAAATGTGGCACATTTACACACTACTGTACTACTCAGTGGTAAAAATCAATGGCATCTTGAATTTTGCATTCAAATGGATAGAATTAGAAAACACTACCCTGAGTGAGGTAACCCAG
Source organism: Alexandromys fortis (assembly GCF_014885135.2). Classification (NCBI taxonomy): domain Eukaryota; kingdom Metazoa; phylum Chordata; class Mammalia; order Rodentia; family Cricetidae; genus Alexandromys; species Alexandromys fortis. The sequence continues at coordinate 9,800,172 of NW_026067911.1, read as the reverse complement.
ACCCAAAAAGATGAATATGGTATGTACTCACTCATTAGTGGATATTAGCTGTAAACAAAGGACATGGATCCTAGAGAAGCTAAGTAATAAGGTGAACCCAAAGAAAAACATATATAGATCCTCCTGGAAATTGGAAACAGACAAGATCACCTGACAAAATTGGGAGCATGGGGGCTGGCGGAGAAGGAAGGGTAGAAGGGGAAGAGGAAGGGAGAGGGGCAGGTTGAGGAGAACCTGAGGGAATGGGATAGTCGAGATGGAGGAAGGACAGAGATGAGAGCAAGGAAAGAGATATCTTGATTAAGGGAGCCATTATAGGATTAGCAGAAACCTGGCTAGAGAAATTCTCAGGTATCCACAAAGATGACCCTCCCTAAGACCCTAAGCAATAGAGAAGAGGGGGCCCTATCTTGACTTGCCCTGCATTCAGACTGATGATTATCTTAAATATCACCCTAGAACCTTCATCCAACAACAAGTGAAAACAGAGGCAGAGACCCACATTGGAGCACTGGACTGAGCTCCCAAGGTCCAGTTGAAGAATGGAAGGAATGAGAATATGAGCAAAGTGGTCAAGACTATGAAGGGTTCATCCACTGTAACAGTTTACCTGAGCTATTGGGAGCTCACCAACTCATGCTGGACTGGTAAGGAACAAGCATAGGACCAAACGAGTCCCTCTGAATGTGGTTGACAGTTGCATAGCTGCGGCAGACTGAGGGGCCACTGGCATTGGCACCAGGATTTATCTCTACTGCAGGTACTGGCTTTTTAGGATCCTATTCTTTTGGATGGATACCTTGCTCAGCCTAGATATAGTAGGGAGAGCCTAGGACCTTCCATAAAGCAATGTGCCTTACCCTCTCTTAGGATTAGATGGGGGTGGGGTGGGAGGGTGTGTGGAGGGAATGGGAGGAGGGGAGGGAGTGGGAATTTGGATTGGTATTTTTTTAATCTAATAAATTAAAAACTGGGCATGGTGGTATGCATTGCTCAGCACTGGGCAAGTGGGCACATATAACTGCCTGGGGCTGACTGGCAGCCGGCCCAGCCTGCTTGACAAGTTCCAGGTTGATGAGAGACCCTCTGTCAAAAATCAAAGCAGACAGTACCTGAGAAAGGATCCCTGAGGTTGTACTCTGAACACACATTGGTACACAGACGACCACACACACATACATGTGCACACAAGAAGTTTTCAGAATGTACCATCAATTTCTTCACTTATGGAAAATAAACTTCTAAAACTTAAGCAAGCCCTCTAAAGTCCGTTAGCTCCCTTTTTATGAAGATATATTATGGGCTCACAAAATTATTACAAAATATTTTCAGAAAAGGACACTCAATATTGGCTATAAAAAAGAAAGAATACAATCTGGTCTTCTCTTGCTCTTTCCTTCTGCCTTCCATCTAAGGTTTTATGTTAGAAAAACCTTCTGTCTCCTCCGTTATTTCTTCCCTCCTGTCCCTCTCCCTTTCCCAAAGGATTGTTGTCCGTTACCTCTGCCCTTCTGACTCAAGCAACAAGCCCAGGCCCAGATGCCACCCATGGTGGCTCAGTTTCTCCTTGGTGTTGCACTGCTGTAAGGACGACTCCCAGTCTTCATGATATGGAGCCCTAGGGGGTTAACCCACTCAGACAGCTCAAGGGTAAACCTGGAAGGGGTGGCCGTTCTCGGAGCCTTCAGCATAAAAGACAGATAATGGACAATTCTTGTAGACCCCTTGATCCATGCTGTTCTAGAGCCAATTTAGCTTGTGTTTTACTTTTTTTTTGTTGGTTTTGTTTTGTTTTGTTTCAAACACAGAACCAGCCACAAGTTCGATGAGCATCTCTGAGGTCTCATCCGTCAGGATGTATCTGTTTCCTTCAACATGCCAAGATGCCATTCTGGTGCCGCTCTCCCAGAGCACGTGGAAGGAGTAGAGATCTCTGAGTGAGACTGGGAGCCTTTAGCATCCACATGTCACGGTGCAGCTGGGGTAGGATGCGGTCTTTACAAGCAGAGGCGGGGCTCGCAAGGGCTCTGTTAAGTGATCATGAACTCTGAAGTTGCTTTGGAAAGTACTGTGCAAGACTCCCAGGTGATTTGTGGCGTGGTTTGTTCGAGGTTTGTGGCACCAGCTCAGGAGAGTGAGTTGTTGCATTGTTACTTTGCAAGCTGGCCTGTGTCATGTTGGTAGACTGGAATAGGCCAAGGCAAGAATGTTGACCCTAAAAAGCTGGCAGACACTGTAATGCATCCCTCCCCCACCCCTGGCCCTCATGGACTGGTGCTAACTCAGCCTTCACCTTCTCACCACCGTACAATGTCACCGAGTCTTTATGCACCTGGGTCACACCGAGATTTAACTGAGGAACGAAAATGGATGCCCCAAGTCAGGGCTGAAGACACAGGTGTGGTACTCAGTAGGGGTGTTTGGTCCCACTGCACTGTACCCCGCTATGCACCAGAGTTCCTGTGAGTCTACACTTGGATTAGCATGCAACAGAAGGAAGTCAGCACAATTAATGCTGCGGCCTGTCAGAAGAGAGCTCAGCTCAGACAGAAAACCTCCCAGGGTGTCTCATCGAAAGCTTGTGGGGAGGGAGAAGAGAGCACTAGGTTTAGCCTCATGCAGGTCACTCTGTCCCGAGTCTAGGCCCTAGAGGAGACTGCAGCTAGGTGGGAGAAGACCCTAAGTCAAACATAGAAAGGCTGCTGCAGAAAACCTGGGGTATCAGCCAGGTGGCGGTAGTGCACACCTTTAATTCCAGCATGCAGGCAGCAGAAACAGGTGGATCTCTGTGTGTTTAAGGTCTGGTCTACAGAGCGAGTTCCAGGACAGGCTCCAAAGTTACACAGAGAAAACTTGTCTCAAAAGGAAAAATAATAATAATAAACAAATACAGACAAAGAAACCCTGGGGGATGCTGCTGCTGCTCCCTAGGCCGGCCTTGTTTGTTTTAGGGCCTTAGTGGCAGCAGTGGGGATGAATAGATGCTTAGCTGAGCCCGGAGCTCAATATGGCAGCCTCCTTGAGGTACTTTTAAAGAGAACACTGTGGGGACCTGCAGTGCAAAGGCAGAGATGTGGAATGTGTTTATGATCGCTACGGCAAGCAAGATAGATTGCACATACATTCCACAGACTATCCTTCTGGAATCTTCTAAGGAACTTGATAGATTTAAAAAGGCTCCAAAGACTTGCAGTCGCAGGTGGGAAATGGCAGAGCTGAGGTCCAAACATGTCACTGTGTGATTGCAGACATTCATGGGTCCTTGTAGTTTGTGACCCTGGGGCGGCTAACCTTTCCTACTGTACCCCAAAATCAACTCTCCCTGTCCTGCCCAGGAGTCCAGCTCCTTACTGGATTCTCGCAGAGCACCTCCAGTGCTATGGGCATCCTCACCCTTCTTGCCCCTGGCCACTCTCTGCTCTTGGCCACCTCTCAGCTGGCACGCACGGCGCACGGGGCCCTATGTGGTCCTCGCTCACCTGCTGCCACGCAAGCCTCATCCACACGCCTGTGGTCTTGAAACTCTGCTCCCCTGATCATGTAACTTTCTGTCCTTCCTCTCCCAGAGTTTGGCCACTTCTGGCTCTGCCTACACCTTGAAACCCAGCTTTCTTTCAAGCCTGCAGTGGACTCACGTCTCCTCTTTTAACCTCTCTGCTCCTAGGGCTTCAGCGCTGAATGAAGACACCCCCACATCAACATACCTACAGGTCCGACTGAAGGGTGACGTAACCCAGAATGCAACAGCTCACTCTCCTGAGCTGGTGCCACATGCCTCGAACAAACCACGCCACAAATCACCTGGGAGTCTTGCACAGTACTTTCCAAAGCAACTTCAAAGTTCATGACCACTTAACAGAGCCCTTGCGAGCCCCGCCTCTGCTTGTAAAGACCGCATCCTACCCCAGCTGCACCGTGACATGTGGATGCTAAAGGCTCCCAGTCTCACTCAGAGATCTCTGCCGCTTCCACGTGCTCTGGGAGAGCGGCACCAGAATGGCATCTTGGCGTGTTGAAGGAAACAGATACATCCTGACAGATGAGATCTCAGAGATGCTCACCGAACAAAAACACTGTCACCGAGTAAGCAAAGTGACGGATTTCTAAGATGCTGCTAGCAGCCTGGAGTTGTCGGTGCTGAGCAGTGGAGATGGGCTTGGTGGGAGCGGCTGGTTAGCCATTTGTCAGGCAAAGTCAAAACAGCCCTCTAGCTACGACACAGACGGCAGGATGAAGCTCATCAGCATTTTATTTATGACTCTTAATTAGCAAGCAGAAAAGGACAAAGGAAGTTCTGGCTTGGGATACACACACTTGCCCAGACACTGTCTTTATCAACAGCGCTGAAGTCTCCACAACTGAGAGCTAAGTAGTATGAGGGCTGCCTTTTATCTACAAGAAAAGGAAACTTTATCCTGAGGATAAATATAGGTTCCTTAATTTAACCAGTGAAGGTTCAGAGAGGCAAGATGGCTTTTCCAAGGTAAACAGCTGGATTTGAACCATTGTTCAGATCTTAAAGTTGAGGCCTTTTCAATCCAGCCACAGCTGACTGCTAACCAGAACAACATAATGATGGGCCACTGATGGGTTAGAGGTTCATTCACTCACCAATTCCTTACACTAAAGAATGAGCTTCCAGGACCTGAGAGACAGCTTAATGGCTAACGTGCTTGCTGGGCAACCATGAGGACCTGAGTTCGGATCTCCAGCACCTATGTAAAAACCAGCCAGAACAGCATGCATTGGTAACCCCAGCATTCGTCAGGTAGGGGAGTATCCCTGGGGCTCACAGACCAGCCAGTCTGGCCAAAAGGGAGAGCTACAGACTCAGTGAAAGACCCCGTCCTGAAAAGTAAGGTGCAGCGTCATAGAGGAAGACACCCAACACTGACCTCTGGCCTGCACCAACTGCACACATCTGGTTCCTGTGGCTGAGCTTGCATGCTGTTAGGGAAGTTGTGGGGCAAGGGAAGAAAACAAGGCAACTACACGAGATAAGATGGTACCAGCCTGCCTTGGCAGAACTTGGGATTGTGCTTGGTGACCAAGGGTCTTGCCAGCCACAGGACAGGGAATAAACATCAGATCCCCACTGCTAGGGTCTGAAGTATCACTGTTCTATGGTCGCAGACTCTGGGAGGCTGTGCAGGAATTAGAAACATGAGCAGACCTCCACACTAGAAAGACACACGCCACATGTGACAGATGGCATCTGGGAAGCACCACAACTTGACTTTGATCAAGTGGAAAACCTTGACATTTACACAAAAGAATAAGGCCATTTTAATGACATAAATCATCTTAAGGTCTGTTTTGGTTTTTCAGTCCCCGTGAACCCAAAAGGATAAAGGTCTGTTGTTCAAGAAAGAATTGGATGGCAGCAACTTCCCAGTCCTCTGAGGAAGTGCGGCTGTGATCTGCACGTCTTCACTATTTCTTTCACCTCTTCCCAGGGCTCCACAAGGACCCCACTGCTCTATCTTCTTAATAGCAAACTTGGTCACTGATTAACTTGACCAAGGAAATGCCAGATATGATGTGTGTCACTCCTGGAACACAAACTGAGATGGCAAACAATCCGCCAATTAGATCTTCAACCTACCTCGCCAAGTAGGCTCTCCCCTGAGTGTTGGAGGCTGTTGTTATCACAGTGTGGCTTCACTTCTCCCCCAAAGATAGAACGGATTATGAATGTAACTAGGTGGATACCTAGCATGAGATCAAAGGTTGAAAAGTCCAGGCCTCTTCAGATGCCGTAGTCAGTCTGGGACTCTGAACTGCCTAAAGGGTTCTTCCTGAAGTGGGCGTGAGATCAGTGTTGGAAAACTGAGAATAATAAATCTGTCCTTTGTTTTTAACTCCTGACTAGAAAGGCTCTAGAGCCCATGGAACTTACTGAGAAACTCTCCTGAACTGACATGAAATCAAGATTCCCTAGGTGCCTGCTTGAACAGAGGCCACCCACTTATCTGAGAGGGCCACATTCCAAGATCACCACTGAATACCTGAAGGTTCAGATAACAGCAGAGTCACCAGACTCCTCTACAAAAGTCAGTCTGACTGTGATGCCATCAAACCATGATGGCAAGTGCATGATGGGATACATAGAGATCACTTGGCCTAGATGACTGGCGTTCCAGAAAGGAAGCAATGGGGAGATGGCAAGATTCCGCCAAACCACACAGGATGCCGTATAATTTCAGACACACAAATCATTCCACTCTAGAACTTTTCATCTAATATCCCTGATCAGGGCTGGCTGGGAAACTACTGGGAGTGAGACCATGAACAAAAGGAAGACCCCTGAGTTAGACACGGCAGGAAAATTTAAGAAGGTGGAACCTTTCATTTCTTTCAAGGACCTTAATGGAACTATTATGTTCAAACTTATCAACGAGAGATACCAAATAACGAAATTTATAAATGAAGTTTTTAGACTGTGATCAACGTGATATTATGTGATCAATGGAACGGGTAACCAAATCCACTGTCCACAGAAGTCCTGCAAATGTGCTGAGTGGCTCCGGTCACCTCTGAAGACCTAACCACAATCTGTGCTCACACCACAGACCATATGCTCCTGTTGGCATCTACGACCAACAGGAGCTCTAAATGAAGAGATCGAGGCTCTCAAGATAAGCAGCTGAAGAGGACAGAGCACCTCCCACTCTGGGTGTGCAAGCAGAAGCAGCCAAAACTAGGACTTTGCCTTGTGGGGCCTGCCTCGCTCTGCCAGAGGCAGAGAGAGGCCTGGAGCAAGGTGGAGCCGGGCCATAAAGCCATGGCAGCTCTCCGGCCTGTGTATCCCATGAACTCCTTGCCCCTGCTCCAGATGGCTTGGTTATACCAGCCAGGGATGCAGCCAACTCAGTGGGCAATAGCTGAAGCCCTGATTGTCATATACATCATGAACACCACCCAGTAGTATTTGGTCTGTCTCTCAAACAAAGCGTTAAGCCTGAGACTTCTCTGAGGAAGATCTGGTTATCGCAAGGATTCTGATCTCTAATCTCCCCCAACCCAAACAAACCATGCTGTGCAAAGTTCCATAACACCGCAAGTAAAATAAAGGTTCTGTACATCTTTCTTCTGCTGTCTGGAATCATTGAAGACTGGGCAACTGCAGATGACTGAATTCTTACAAACGTGGAGTTAAGGGTTCAACCGTCTGGGCAGTGCAGAGGTGGCCCAGGGGTTAAGAATACTTACTCTGCTTGCAAAGGGCCAGCACCCATGTGGCAGCTTACAAACACCTGTAACTCCAGTTGCAGGGTATCCAACATCCTCCTCTGCCCTGTAAGAGCATCTTGATACACATGGTGCACATACAGACAAGCAGGCACAGATAGATAGATAGATGATAGATAGATAGATAGATAGATAGATAGATAGATAGATAGATAGATAGATAATGTTGAAGGAGCGGCGGGCTGCGTTTCTGGCACCCGGCCGCCCACACGGCTAGCTTTACCCAAAATAATTACACAAAAACTGTATTCTTTTAAACACTGCCTGGCCCATTAGTTCTAGCCTCTTATTGGCTGGCTCTTACATATTGATCTAACCCATTTCTAATATCCATATTGCCACTTGAGTGTGGCTTACCGGGACGAGTCTAACGGGCATCCATCTCGGAGAGCAGAGTCGTGGTGACTGCCTGATTCGGCTTCTTTCTTCCAGCATTTTGTTCTGTTTACTCTGCCTACCTAATTTTCTGTCTTATCAGGCCAAGCAGTTTTTCTTTATTAGTTAACCAATGAAAGCAACAGATAAGATACAAGACCCACCTCCATCACAGATAGATAGATAGATAGATAGATAGATAGATAGATAGGCAGGCAGGCAGACAGACAGAAGGTAGGTAAATAGGTAGACAGACAGACAGATAGATGATAAGCAGAAAACACTTAAAGAACCCAACTGCCTTCAAGACTGAGAACCCAACCAGGGTACAACAGGGTACCCACCCTTTCAAGTCTGGACAAACATTGGTGCTTTCACAGTGAGCAGTCAGTGCCATCAACAGCTCTCCTGGAGAGGGCAGTTCCTTTTGGAGGTGATGCCAGGGCAACATTCCTCAGGTGGCCTGGCCTCCAATTCTCTCTACAGACAGACACACAAAATGGGCCATCTATCCTCCTCTCGCTCCTTGCCCTGACAACTGACCAGAAATCTTGAGCATAGGGTCATTGCGTGACAACGCCATTGACCCGACACTTGAAAAGGTGTATACAGGGAACACAAATCATGAGGCCATGCTCCTGGGCAGAAGACAGACTGTTGAGGCCAGGGTGAGACTGAAAAAATGAGCTAATGAGAAAACACAGAGTCGAAACCAGGCCAAAAGGGGGCTAACAGTGGTGGACACAGAGGTCAAGTCCCTTGATGGATAAGGTGGGAGCAGGAAGTCCTGGAGCTGAACCCAACTCCTAAGTCCTATGGCCTCCCAGACACTAGTTTCCCCATGATAGTCCCAGCCCTGAATCCCTTGCAAAACCCCATCAGCAGGCCACCCCAGCGATCCCCAGCAATTGCCCTCCAACTCTTCAGCAGACAAGAAGAAGAAGGGTGGGTTGCAGAGACCTAGACACGGGCCTGTCTACACAGCCCTGACACTCCCTCGCGTGTGTCACCAGATGCTTTTCATGTCAGGCATCTGACACTTAGCATGGCAGGTTACACTGTCACTCATCCCTGCAGGGTTTGATGCTGTCTCAACAGCTATTTGTTCCGTGGAATATTTTTAGCAGGGGATTGGGGGAAGGGCTGTCCCGGGTGGAGACTGTGTCAGATTCTCGATGCCGAGCTAAGTGCCTTGAACGCACACATGTTCAGAACGCAGTTGTTAATAATGTAATCTTACTTCCACCCCCCTGTGTTTATAAAAAAAAAAAAAAAAAAAAAAAAAAACAAGCGCAAGGAATTGGAAATGGGGCTCAGGGGAGCCCTGGCAATTGCAGATCTTCCTCCCTCAGGGAGGAAGCCAGGGAACACCTAAGTGGCCTCCTTAGAAAGATAAGGCACAGAGCGGAGGATTTCAAGGGGGGAAAAAGAAAACCTTTTTCAACTGCGTTTCAAACATTCACTGCATCTGTTTCCGGAACTCTCCAGAAGAATCAAGCTGAGAATGCTACACCTCCCCCACTTCCACCCTCCAAACTGGCTTTTTCAGGTGACGCAATGACAAGACCTCTGCGGTGAGCTGTCTGGAGGGACGCAGCCAGCCATCAGAGCAGGGGTGCTGCCATCTCTTGGACGTTCCTGGCCAAAGCAGGACTCTGTCCCAGAAAGGACGGATCTCAGTGATCATATGAAATGTTACCGGGCAATCTGTTCTGAAATAATTGCTCGGCACGTTGGCCTCCTTTTCCTTTTTAGAATTTCAAAGGCAGGGCAGACCAAAAGCAGTGCCAGCCTGAATGGCACCCACAATGGTTAAATCTAGCCCCCCACGACCACAGCCGCACAAAAGCTCTTCTTCTCAATTAGTGGAACGCAATTAATGGCATCATTGAAAAATTCCTGTCACTTCCATTTAGAGCCTGTTTAAAGCTTTAATTTAGAGTCGTGTGCAAATTTTAGGTTTTGCAGTTTCTTAGGTGACATAATCGTAGTCTCTGGGATACACCTAAGTGTCAACAGAAACAATGTCAGCTTTCTTTCCCATCCTTACACACACACACACTCACACATACACTCACACATATACTTACATACACTCATACATGCACACACTCACGTGCACACACACTCGCACATACATACACTGGCTACACACATCTGCAGGCTCACTCATACTCTCATACAGATATATACAGGTGCACATACATGCACAATTGCATATATATGTATATATACACATATACACTCAGAAGCTCTCTCTCACATACACACATATATACATACAGAGACACACATATATATACATATATATACTCAGGTATACACATACAGAGAGGCTCACATACACATTTGAATACATATACACAAACAAACACTCTTCTCTCTTTTTCATATACACATTCACATATATATACACATACAAGCACACATAAACACACACACATATATATATATACATACACACAGGCACACACTTAGAGACTCACATACATATATATATATGTATATATATCACAAAACCTCATTCACATACATATACACATGCACAATCACACACACACACACACACACACTCACTCACACTTGACCAACCACCCCAGTTCCAGTCATTCAGCCATCACATCTCCCTCCCCCGGAGGAAAACTGGCTGTGTCCACATCGGAAATATCCTGGAGTAGGATACAAATTCCAAGGCTTTTATTGCATGATGGTCCTTTTGAAATATTTATATTGATCAGCCCAGTTCCTGAGAGGAAATAGGTTGTTTCTCTGATTCTCCCAGGTACAGGTCATCTGAGCTGTTGGGCTGACATTTTTTTTTTTAATCTCTGCATTTCCCTGCAGAGAAAGGACCATTTAAACGGCAGCCCTCGCTGCTTTGGGCTACATTTTCAAAGCTACGCCAGGGGAGGCGAAGGCACAAATCCTGTTATTGTTGCAGGATTAATGCACAGAAGTCCCCGAATACCACTTTGGAAATGTAGCCTAGGAATATTATTTTAATATACTGTGTGTTATTTTTAGAACCAGCTATAGCCCAATTATCAGCCGGTGTATCAAAACGGAGACAAGACAGAGAGCCGATGCTAATCCGGACTTCTAGTGAGATCTTGGGTGTTTGTGTTTCCTTATCGCTTAGAAATCTGGATTATTCGGGAGAAGAATTGGACAGAAACCACAGCAGCTGCTTCCTACCTGCTCTGTTGCTATAGAAGCTGCTTCTTGGAGCACTGGTTCCATAGAATATTTTGGCCCAGTTCCACTGACCCCAGGGGAGACAGATTGTGAGAACATTAAATCCTAGCGATCTTTTGACCATGTCACAAAAAGCTGAAATCAACCCTAGCACACATGTGACTTCAAGGCAGCAAGCCATGGCTCCTGCCTCCAGTTATTTCTGTTTCCGCTTTGACACGTCTTAGATTGTTGTCCAAAAATAACTGTCTGCAAAAGGTCTTCCGATTGGAGTCAGTCGCTTTGCTCCAAGTCGCCCTGTGGGCATCAGTGGGCACTCACTGACTCTGTAGACCCCTGCTGGGGCTTTTATTAAGCCAGGCCTGTCTTTCCTTTTGGCCTCCGGAAATTCATCGACCAGAGATGGCCACAGCCCTGGACCAAGGTGCATCCATCCTAGGAAATAAGGGGGAGTGGGAGCCTTTCCTACTGGTGAAGAAACACTCGATTTAGGGACCATGACAGGGGCTCGTTGACAAACTGTTCACTATGCATGTGTGAGGACCACACTTTGGATCCCCAGAACCCACATAAAAGCCAGACAGGCATAATGGCCACCTTTAATCCTAGCACTCAGGGGACAGGTAGCGAGTTATGCTAAGCAGTACTGATGAGCCCTGGGCCCATCAAGAGACCTGCTTCAGCAAACAAAATGGGAGGGGTCGGGAAGACAGCTGATGTCAAGTTTTGAACCTTCCATTAACATGCACCCGGATGTGCTGGGAGCTGTGCAGCCAAGTCTTGGGTCAGCGTTTGAAGGTCTGTCCAACGGGCAAGCCCCTGAAAGACGGTCTCTCATTTGGCGAGAACCAGTGGACCACAGGGCAGCACAGGACTTTGCTGAATTCATGCAGTCTGCAGGTTCTTTTCTCTCTCATTATATCGTTGATTCTTTGGGCGGTTTTTAGTTTTACTTTGTCAGTCACACATGAAACATCTGTAATTTCCCCCTGGAAATTCTGTTCTTTCTCGAATACGTTCCCCTTAGAATCAGTAGAGGGCTAATGCACCTCAAATCTCTTATCTGGATTACTAACTACAGCCCCTAATCCTCGGAACTTTTCTGACTGAGTAGAGACAGTTAGGTACACACGAGAAAACAACACCCGGCACATTAACATGCCTCACAGTGCCGGAAAGGAAAGTAGGGCATGCAGACACGGAACAGGGAAAAGCCCCAGGAATACACATAGTGCCAACTGTGGAGAGGAAGTTCCCTGGACACCAAGCACAGCATCAGTGATAGGATCTGGTATGATTCAGAAGAATGCAACGTAAAATACGAGATGGATAGATCCATCTTTACCATACACAGGAGCTTGTATTGGTGGAAGAAATACAGTATTGGTGAGATGAGCAGCTCACCCTATCAATACCCTATCAAAGTCTGCCTTTTACAGAGAGATTGAGACGTAGGTCCCTCTTGTAGAAGAGGGAACTGCACAAAAGCACATCTTGCAGACATGAGAGAATTGTCTGGGTTTAAATATTGTTGTCCTTAAGGCATGGTACCCACATCTATTACTTCTTTAACTTTGTAACCACAAGTAGCTGCCAGCTGACCTCAGTGCTGCGAGAGCAAGATGTGTCTGGCTCGATATTTAGCTAAGCCTGCAAAAATGCTGCGCTCTTTGTCTAGAATAAGGTTATGGAGGGAGTGGGAAAATGTATTTGGGGAAGCATTAAGGGGAATAATGGGGGCTTTTTATAATGATTACAATGTATTTCTTAAAATATGTATTTCTTAAAAGTCAAAAATAGGAGCCAATAATAAAGCCGTTCTCGCAAGGCTCATAGAAAAACCTGTTAACATGTGAATAAAGATGACGTGGGCTATTCAGGGCCACTTGAGTGCAATCTACCTGCTGGTCAGAGTTTTTCCTTGCACCGACACCTCTTCCCTGTCTCGGGACCTGAACGCAGGCCAAGGCTGGACCCCAGCACAGATGTGAACATTCACACACACAGACACGCATAACACATGTACAAGCAAAACAAAACACCGAAGAGGCATTCACACAAGGCTTCCCTCCCTGAGGTTCAAATCTCAGGGTGTCTCCTGTTATCTCAAAGGGGGTTTGGGTTGTAGGCCTTTGTCCAATCTCTGACAGATACAATACACACACACACATACATGTCTCACAGAATCCCTGGGGGGGGGGGCGTGTAGGTTCCATCTCCCCAACACTTACCAAAATCCAGCAAAACTCAAGTCCACTAAACCTCCTATGTTTTCTCTTGGCTCCTTATAATTTGATGTAAATGTTATGCAAATTGTTGGGGGCTGGGCTGTACAGGCTCAGCATCTGCCCTCCTCCTTTTTCTTCTCTTCCTCCTCCTCCTCTTCTGTCTCTTCCTTCTCCTCCTCTTCTTTCTCACTCTTCTTCTCTTCCTCTACTTAGTTGAGCCCTCAGATGCAGAAGCTATGGTTATGGAGGGCTGACTATTAATAGCAAGCCTATGTAAATATATCATCTTTTCCTTATCCATTCTTCAGTTTCCAGGTTCTGGCTATTATGAATAAATTTGCTATGAACATAGTTGAACAATTTTCCTTATAGTATGATGGAGCATCCTGTGGGTATATGCCTAAGATTGGTATTGTTGGGTCTTAAGATAGATTGATTCCCAGTTTTCTGAGAAACCACTGACTCCCAAAGTTGCTCTACAAGTTTGCACTCTGACCAGCAGTGGAGGAGTGTTCCCCTTGTTCCACATCCTTTTCAGCACGAACTGTCCCTTGTGTTTTTGACCTTAGCCATTCCGACAGGTATAAGATGGAATCTCTGGGGCATTTTGATTTGCATTTCCCTGATGGCTAAGCACGCTGAACATTTCTTTAAGTGTTTCTCTGTCACTTGAGGTTGCTCTGTTGTTTGTCTTTCTGGGTCTTGACTGGGTTACCTCAGTCAGGATGATTATTTTCTACTTCCATTCATTTGTCTGCAAATTTCATGATGTCATTGTTTTTAACAGCTGAGATCAACAATTAATAAATGGGATCTCCTGAAACGGGAAGTCTTCTGTGAGGCAAAGGACATTGTCAAAAGGACAAAAAGGCAGCATACAGGATAAGAAAAGATCTTCACAATCTTTTCTTCACAATGCCACACCTGACAGAGGTCTGATTTCTAAAATATATAAAGTGTTTCAAATTACAGTGGATTGGGTTTTTTTTTCTACTTTCAGTGTGTGTGTGTGTGTGCGTTTAAGTGCACATATATGTGGTGGCCAGAGGACAACCTCACATACACTTCTCAGGAGCTGTCTACTTTTGAGACAGGGTCTCTCGTTCTGACCTGGAACTCATCACTTAGGATGGGCTGACTGGTCAGGGAGCCTAAGGGATCTCCCTGTTTCTACCTCCTCAGCACTGCTGTTTCAAGACCCCCACACTACACCCAGCTGCTCCCCCCACCCCCGAGACCTCATTTCAAGCTTCAGGCCTGCAGAGTGAGCAGCTTACTGAGGGAGCCACCTCCCCAGCCCAAGGCTGGCGTCATCAAAACTGGCAAGGAAAGTTTTATCTAAAAAGTTTCTTTCCCTTAGTAAGAAGAGTCCACCTGTAAGTCAGGGGCTCTGCATGGCTGGTGTGCATCGTGTTGGCAATCCGTGTACTGACACCATGGCCTGTTCTTTTGTGGTATTCTGTAGCAAACAGCAATAATGAAGGAATAACTTCAATTAATAACTGGGGGGGGGGGGCAAGCTGCAAGTAGGTGCATAACTGGCTGAGCAGGGGTGAAAACGTCAGTGGTCTCCAGGAACCGTGTCTGGAAAACACTGGATCCGTGGTTGCATAGCACGAACCCTGGCCTTGCAGAACTTAAACGATTCCCTCAGCAGTCCTATTTTGAACTGTTCTCACCGCCTGCTGTAGACAGTTGGCTTTTAATCCATTTTATAGAGACACTTTTCTGTTCCTTGGATAAAGGGAAGTATATAAATTTCAAGTGCTGTATTACCATACATGCATGGTTCTGTTTGGGCACAAGCACGTTGTTCTTGTCATAAATTCTGACTCAGAATGGGAGCTGGGGATTTACCATCTCACTCTTTATAGTTGCAAGATCGACTAAACTGATTACAAGAAGAAATATGTAAGCTATGAAACTGTTCACACCAGCAATGCGGTTCAGTAGCTTATAAAAGTGGCAGACAACAGCAAGCCAAAAGAAAGACATTTCAGGAAAGATGGAGTTCCTAAAACGCAGGCTTTCAGGGCTGGAAGATGGCTCAGTGGGTAGAGGGCTTACCAGGCAAAAATCAGGGCCTGGGTTCAAGTCCTCAGACTCACAGGAAAGCCAGGGAGTATGGATCTATAATCCCTGTGCTCCTAGGGCAAGACAAGAGGAGAGACAGGAGAATTATCTCTTGGGGTCACTCCCCTCCCCCAAACCCTGAAGCTCATGGGCCAGATAGGCTGGTATATGCAACATAATGCCAAGCAACAGGTTCTGCCTCAAGCAAGACAGAAAGCAGGAACTAGTACCCCAAGACCATGCTCTGACTTCTACATGTACACCTTGGTGCCTAGAGACATGTGCACAGAGGTGAGGCTGGGGGAAGATAGCCATAGGGTCAGATAGCCATGGCTTTGTGCTTGCTTGCTTGCTTGCTTGTTTTAACACCCACCAAAGCTTCTGGGACCTCTCTCAGAAGGATGTCACCCCAGAAAGTAAGGACAGAAAGTAGGGAGTTAAATTTTCCGAAATCCTCTTAAATCTTCAGTTACGTATGTTCGTGGTACCAGGGGGGGTGTCTGTGGGGAAATACATTGCTGTGCTGTTTTAACTGGTCAAGAGGACTCTAGAATATCATAAAACTCCAGTTAGTCTTTCTCCAGTACCCAAGGCAGGCAGTGCAGCCATGAAGCTGGAAGTCGGTACAGGTAGATCACACGAGTATGAACTTCAGCCTCGTGATTTACCAGCTCTCAGGCCTGGAACAAATTTTCTTAATCCTAAACCTGTTTCCTCACATAAAAAAAAAACATAAATTACATTTTTCCCTCCTGAAGTTGAGATGAAGATTCCTAGGACAGCCCATGTAAGCCACTCGTGACTGATAAATACACATGTAACGAACACATGGGCACAAAGCTTAGAGAGTTACCATCTTTATATTAACCTTCTTTTCATAGGCCTGACTTCTAGCACTTTCAGGACAAAGAGCACTGAGCCACGGATTTTTACAAAGTTAGATATATTTGGGGTGATTTGATGGAGGAACTTCCAAAAGCACTCTTCCATTGGATCTACTCCTCTCCTTGGAGAGCACACCTTCATGACTTAAATGCCCTGTTTGCTGACGGCGCTCACGTGTGACTCTGCAGCCCTGTTACCTTCTTCTGCTTCCCAAGCTGATAAAGACCTGAGGTCTTCACTGAAAGGTCTAATGAATATCTCCTCAACTCTCTGAAGAAAGCCCTTCATTTCCCCTCAAGCCTTTCCCAGTCACCGTTCACATAATGTCAGTAAGACAGCCCTTGATTCTAGGTACTCAGACCAAAACCTTGGACTCGTGGCTGCAACTAACCCTACTTTGTATCCATATCCCACAGGACCATTTCCCACCACTTCCATGTCGCCTGCCCACCCAAAGTTGTCATTTGCCTCATCCAATAGAGTTCTTTTTAAAAACAAAAGTATTTTTTGAAATAATTTTAACCATGTGTTCTGAACATTTTAAGTCCTATCACCTTCCAGAATCCAATATGTACTTTTTCAAAATACATATATAAAAGCAGATGATCAGTCCTTAAATCACGAAATCAGTATCGACACACCACCATCCTATTCAAATTTCACTAATCCCCAAAATGTGTCTGTTCTGCCCGTGGCTCGGGATTTTCTGAGGAGCGCATGTAACATTGCATGTCTTCTAAACTCTGAAATAGCTCCTCAGGCTTGTCCTGTCTTTCATGTACTGGACAGTCCCTAGGATGTACACACTTTGTGGGGTGACCAACCCTTCGCTTAGCATCCCGGGTATCTTATCCTAAGCAGACACAGGAAACATATCCATGGCAAATGTTCCTTAGAGTCAATGCCAGAGTCTTCCAGGACAGTTCAGCAGGAGATGTGCAATCTTGGCCACCAGAGCTCAGCCAGGTTTCGCACTGAAATTCAGGCCTCCCAAGAATGTGTCAAAAAAAATCCTATTCCTCATGAAATATGACCCATCACCCTAACTTCCATTAACAGTTTTAGCCAAAATTAGTCATTCCTGCAGAGACTGCCAAATGGCTATTGAATTCTCTATTTCCATTAGCCCATCTACATCTACTACTTGATTCTCTACAATATACAAATCAATCCTGGGGACTAGAGAAATGTCTCAGTGGTCAAGAGCACTGAGGTCTCTTCCAGAAGATTCAGGTTTGACTCCTAGTACCCACATGGTGGCTCACATCTGTAACTACAGTTCCAGGGGATGCCATGCCCTCTTCTGACCTCCATGGGCATTAGTCACACATATGGTGCACAGACAAACACACAAGCAAAACACTTCATACATATAAAATAACAAAACAAGATTTTAATTTTTAAAGAGAAATCACTCCCTTTCATTCATTCAACTGCATTGGTAGAGCCTTACAGATTCTCACTTGGCTCAGTGAGTTACGACAGCAACATATTAAAGCACAAGTCGGCTCTGGTGTGGTCAGTGAGAGGCCCCACATCCTTTTGAGATGTTCCCAATATTCACAGTGTATTTCTTTATTTTCCAGGATAAGGTTCCAGGCTCACTGTCCAAGCTCCTAATCTGGAATTAGTCCTTAGTTATTTTTTTCAACAAGTTCTTGTTTCTTTCCATGAGGATAGCACTAAGAAAGTACTGTCTGAACATGAAGAGGATATCACTACTTCTAAGCCTCTTGCTAGACAGAACTAAGATAAATATTACATATATATGTATACATATATATACACACACATAGTATGTAGATACATACATTTGTAATTAGAAAAGGTGACAGATAATAAATGATAGATACATGGATAGATAGATGATAGACAGGTATTATGATTTCATACTCCTTTTTATTGTTTTTATTGTGCTATACATTTTTCTCTGCTTCCCTCCTTTCCTTTCCTCTCTCCTTCTACCCTCTCCCGTGACCCCACGCTCTCCTTGTTTTTTTTTTTAATTATTATTATTCCTATTTAGATCCATGTATATCTCTCTTAGGGTCCTCATTGTTGTCTAGGTTCTCTGGGATTATGAACTGTGGGCCAAGTTTTCTTTGTTTTATGTCTTAAAGCCACTTATGAGTAAGTGCATATATTTTCCTTTCTGGGTCTGGGTTACCTGCTCAATATGGTTTTCTCTAGATCCATCCACTTCCCTGCAAATATCAAGATGTCATTATTTTTTACCGATGAGTAGTGCTCCATTGTGTAAATGTACCACATTTTCCTTATCCATTCTTTGGTTGAGGGGCATCTAGGTTGTTTCCAGGTTCTGGCTGTTTTAAATAATTTTGCTATGAACATAGTTGAGCACATGTCCTTGTGGTACAAGTAAGTTTCCTTTGGGTATATACCCAAAAGTGATTTTTGTTTTTGTTTTTGTTTTGGGTCTTGAGGTAGGTTGTTTCACAATTTTCTGAGAAATCACCATACTGATTTCCAAAGCAACTGTACCCACCACCAAGGCAGAAGTCTTCCCTTTATGCCCCACATCCTTTCCAGCAGAAGCTGT
Source organism: Alexandromys fortis (assembly GCF_014885135.2). Taxonomy (NCBI): domain Eukaryota; kingdom Metazoa; phylum Chordata; class Mammalia; order Rodentia; family Cricetidae; genus Alexandromys; species Alexandromys fortis. The sequence goes on along the minus strand of NW_026067911.1, from coordinate 9,781,605 downwards.
AATTAGTGTTTTTGATCTTGGCCGTTCTGACAGCTGTGAGGTGGAATCTCAGATTTGCTTTGATTTGCATTTCCCTGATGACTAAAGATGTTGAGCATTGCCTTCGGTGTCTTTCAGCCATTTGAGATTCCTCTGTTGAGAGTTCTCTGTTTAGGTCTGTACCCCATTTTTATTGGATTATTTGTTCTTTTGATGTCAAGTTTCTTGAGTTCTTTATATATTTTGAAGATCAGTCCTCTATCTGATGTGGTATTGGTGAAGATATTTTCCTATTTAGTAGGCTACCGATTTGTCTTGTTGACCGTGTCCTTTGCTTTACAGTAACTTCTCAGTTTCAGGAGGTTCCATCTATCAATTGTCTCTCTCAGTGTCTGTGCTTCTGGGGTTATATTTATATTTAGGAAGTGGTCTCCTGTGCCATTGCCTTCAAGTGTACTTCCCACTTTCTTTTCTATAAGGTTCAGTGTGGTTGGTTTTATGTTGAGGTCTTTGATCCATTTGGACTTGAATTTTGTGGATGGGAATAAATATGGATCTATTTGCATTCTTCTACATGTTGATATTCAGTTATTCCAGCACCATTTGTTGAATATGCTTTATTTTTTTCATTTTATATTTTTAGCTTCTTTGTCAAAAATCAGGTGCTTGTAGGTTTTTTATTTTTCTATCTGAAGTTGAGTATTGTTCTTTCGAGGTCTGTGAAGAATCTCCCTGGGGTTTTGATGGGCACTGTATTGAATCTGTAGATTGCCTTGGTAAGATTGCCACTTGTACTATGTTTATTCTACCTATCCAAGAGCATGGGAGAGATTTCCATTTTCTGGTTTCTTCTTCAGTTTCTTTCTTCAGAGACTTAAAATTCTTGTGTGTTTTTCCCTTCTTTGGGATTTGCTGTTGTGAGGTCATCTATTGTCTGTGTTTTTGTGGGTATAGTTGACTGCCTTGGATTAAAGTTTTCCTTCTAGTACTTTGTGTAGGGCTGTATTTGTGGCTAGGTCTTATTTAAATCTGGTTCTGTCATGGAATATCTTGTTTTCTCCATCTATGATGATTGAAAGTTTTGCTGGGTATAGTAGTCTGGGCTGGCATCCATGGTCTCTTAATGTCTGCTTAATGCTTAACAAGGACCTTCTGGTTTTTATTTCTGATAGGTCTACCTTTATATGTTACTTGGCCTTTTTCCTTTGACGTTATTAGTATTCTTTCTTTATTCTGTGTGTTTAGAGTTTTGATTATTATATGGCAAGGGGTTTTTTTTTTTTTTT
>NW_026067911.1:9714308-9780295 GCF_014885135.2 Alexandromys fortis | reverse complement strand
TGTTTTTGTTTTTTTTTTTTTTTTTTTTTTTTTTTTTTTTTTTTTTTTTGGTCCTGTCTATTTGGTGTTCTGTAAGCCTCTTGTATTTTTGTAGGCATGTCCTTCTTTAGGTTGGGAAAATTTTCTTCTATTTTGTTGAGTATATTTTCTGTGCCTTTGAGTTGGATTTCTCCTTCTCCTATTCCTATTATTCTTGGGTTTGGTCTTTTCATGGTGTCCTAGATTTCCTGGGTTTTGCGTTAAAGTTTTGTTAGATTTAACATCTTCTTTGACTAATGAGTCTATTTCCTCTATCGTATCTTCAACGCCCGAGATTCTCTCTTCCATCTCTTGTATTCTGCTGTTTATGCTTGCATTTGTGGTTCTTGATCATTTACCCACACTTTCCGTTTCCAGAATTCCCTCAGCTTGTGTTTCTTTATTGTCTCTATTTGGGTTTTCAAGTCTTGATTCATTTATTTCACTTGTTTGGCTGCTTTTTCTTGGTTTTCTTTTAAAGGTTTTGTTGATTTCTTCCAAGTTTTTTGTTTGTCTTTTCCTCTACTTCTTTCGGGGAATTTTTCATTTCTTCCTTAAGGGCCTCAAACATTTTTGTAAAATTATTTTTAAGGTTGCTTTCTTCTGCTTCATCTGTGTTAGGTGTTCAAGTCTTGCTATTGTAGAACCACTATTTTTTTTTTTTTTTTGGTGATGCCATGTTGTTTTCTTTGTGTTGTTGAGTGTGTTCTTACCTTATTATCTACCCATCTTTTCCTCCAATTGGTGTAGTGGAGGCTGTTTCTCTGGTGATCACTCCTCCCAATGCCAATGGGTCCAAAGCTCAGATGGTCACTCCTCGAGGTAGACTCGGGGCCACCAGTCTGGTTGCTCAGCACACCCAGAGGTCACTTGGGCCTTCCTACCTGCTTGGGGAGTTCGCTTGGGTCTTGCTTGCCTTGCTCTCAGAGGTCGCTCAGATGACTTCATACTCTTACCTTCTCTGACATTACCTCCTCTTCTGTGTTTATAAACTCCATCTCCAGCAATGAAAAGTTTGGCTTCTGTTATCCTTATTACTTTTACTTACGCGTGCAATCAACTTATTAATTTTCTCAACAGAAGCAACTTTTCCCCACGCTGGCTGCCTCTTCTGAGGTATTCTCTGCTTCTGGCCCCCAGCCCATGGCTCTACAAGGACCTCCAAATCACCTTCCTATGAGTTTTTAGCTACCATGTTCTTATTTTCACAGAGGAAAGAACAGGAAGAGAAGCAATAATACCATCTATTCTCATGAGTTCAGCCTTACTCAAAAGCCAGAGGGATCCTGATAAAATCTAAGGCCAGTCACACCCTCTGCTCAAAACCCTCCTTAATTCTCCAGTTTATTCTCAAACTACAAAACATCTCTCTGACAATGGCCAGATGGTCCAACATGAGCTAAAGACTTGTTTTTATCCAGCTTCTTCACTTCCTACTCTTTCTCATTCTTTGCTGCCACGCTGCCTTTACTATCCTTCAGATATGATGGTCAGGCTCCCGCCGACGGACCTTTATACTTACGCTCCCCTGTGCCCTGAGCGGCTTTCGTGCAACTACAGAGCCACTGCCCTTTCTCCTTCAAGTCTCCTTCTTTGCTACAATGTTACCCCAACAATGGCTACCCTAAATAGCCTTTTAATACAAATAGAAAAATCTACTTAAGAAAATGAGTAAAAAAAAAACTGGATTCCCTGAAATTATCAACATGAGCTATTCTAAACCTTCATCTGCCTTATTGGTTCAGATCAAATCTGACTTCCACTGCTGAAACACTTCTCTAAGGAAAAGTGAGTGACTCTAAACCTCAGAGTGGTGGTAGAGCCCTGGCCTGGGCTCACTTTCCAAGTGTGAGCGGCACCTTTGGGGGAGGAGTTGAGGAGCAAGGGATGAAGAGGAGGGATTGGTACGTCTCCCTTTAAATAACCGCCATATTAAGTGGACTTTGTGTGCTAAAATGTCCATCACTCCACTGTTCATTTGGTAAGATGTTAAAATCATCTAAACCGTGGAAAACCATGAGGGAGCATGTGAGTTGTGCATGAGCTTTGTCAGGTGCTGCATCTGCCTCTGTGGTCCTCCAGAGAAACTTAGCATCAGATCCACCCAGATTAAATTATAATAACAGGACTGTTAACCAAACATGTGCCAGGCGTGCAGTTTCATCTCACTCTCACAGGCTGTCCTATTGCTCTGCAGAGACACCATGACCAAGGCAACTTAGCCAGAACCTGGAAACAACATAGATGCCCTTCAATTGAAGAATGGATGAAGAAAGTATGGAATATATACATATTAGAGTACTACTCAGCAGTAAAAAACAAGGACTTCTTGAAGTTTGCAGGCAAATGGATGGAAATAGAAAACACCATCCTGAGTGAGGTAAGCCAGACCCAAAAAGAGGAACATGGGATGTACTCACTCATATTTGGTTTCTAGCCATAAATAAAGGTCATTGAGCCTATAATTCGGGTTCTTAGAGAAGCTAAATAAGAAGGAGAACCCAAAGAAAATCATATAGGCATCCTCCTGAATATTAACCTTCATCAGGCGATGAAAGGAGACAGAGACAGAGACCCACATAGGAGCACCAGACTGAAATCTCAAGGTCCAAATCAGGAGCAGAAGGAGAGAGAGCACAACCAAGGAACTCAGGACCGTGAGGGGGGCACCCACACACTGAGACAATGGGGATGTTCTATCGGGAACTCACCAAGGCCAGCTGGCCTGGGTCTGAAAAAGCATGGGTTAAAACCGGTCTCGCTGAACATAGTGGACAATGAGGACTACTGAGACCTCAAGAACAATGGCAATGGGTTTTTGATTCTACTGTACCTATTGGTTTCGTGGGAGCCTAGGCAGTTTGGATGCTCATCTTACTAGACCTGGATGCAGGTGGGAGGTCCTTGGACTTCCCACAGGGCAGGGAACCCTGATTGCTCTTTGGGCTGATGAGGGAGGGGGACTTGATTGGGGGAGGGGCAGGGAAAGGGGAGGCGGCGGTGGGGAAGAGACAGAAATCTTTAATAAATAAATAAATTTAAAAAAAAAAACACCAGCATTTAATTGGGGCTTGCAGTTTCAGAGGTGAGCTCACAACCATCACTGTGGGAAGCATGGCAGCTGGCAGGTAGCTGAGAGCCCACATCTTATCTTCACGTTGGAGGGGTTGGAGTGGGGACTGAGTCTGGCATGGGCTTTTGAAAACTCACACTTCTGTCAACCAGGCCACACCTCCTAATCCTTCCCAAATAGTCCTACCCAAAGAGCCAAACATTCAAATATATAAGCCTATGGGACCTTCTCATTGAAACCACCACACAAAGGTTTTACAAATTGGGCTAGAGCGATGGCTCAGAGGACATAGATTTGATTCCCAGCATCTCTGTGCTGGTTCACAGCTGTCAATAACTCCAGTTCTAGGGGATCTTTTGCCATCTTCTGGGCTCCATGGACACTGTACCCATATGGTGCACATATGTACATGCAGACAAAACATTCACGCACACAAAACAAAAACGACTGCATCTTTTTTTTTTTTTTTTTTTTGACAGCGACACGGATCATCCTTGAATTCCCCAAGAATGCCCTCTTTATTGTGTTCAGGGGCAGATTATATAGAGATAGCCACGCCCCAGCCAAACCCACCAGAAACCACTCTCCTGCCATCAGGAACTCCTGAAGGTCTCGTGCTCAGAGCAGTTGTAGGCACTCAGATCAGGGGATTACAAGAAATCAGGATCTGGGGTCTTACTGCTCCCAACATCTCCCCCCTAATTTTTTTTTTTAATTTTTATTTATTTATTAAAGATTTCTGATTCTTCCCCGCCATTGCCTCCTATTTCCCTCCCCCTCCCCCAATCAAGTCCCCCTCCCTCTTTAGCCCAAAGAGCAATCAAGTTTCCCTGCCCTGTGGGAAGTCTAAGGACCACCCACCTCCATCCAGGTCTAGTAAGGTGAGCATCCAAACTGCCTAGGCTCCCACAAAGCCAGTTCATGCAGTAGGAACAAAAACCCATTGCCATTGTTCTTGAGTTCTCAGTAGTCCTCATTGTCCACTATGTTCAGCGAGTCCAGTTTTATCCCAAGCTTTTTCAGACCCAGGCCAGCTGGCCTTGGTGAGTTCCCGATAGAACATCCCCATTGTCTCAGTGTGTGGGTGCACCCCATGAATTACTACTGGATAGTGGGACAACGAACTGTCTCTAGACTCGGGCTCAGAAGCTATCTACATGGTAAAAACCATATCTGAAAGACAAAAGTTAGGGAGAAAGTGGCCTTTATTGAAGATGCTAGTGTCCTGGGAAGAAGCAGACGCTCTTCTGTCTGAGTGCCACAACCCATGTCCATGAAGAAGTGGAGGATGATTATCTAAGGCTCATGTGAAGGGCCACGTGAAGAAACTGGTGCTTCCCAGAGCCAGAGTCAGGCAGTCTGCTGTTTTGGTGGCATTTGGAAGTAATGAGCTCCTCCCAATGACACTCTCACATCCTGAGTACAGGACATTCTGACCAGTTCTGTGGCTTCTGGAATCAGCTGAGACAAGCATTCAAGAGTCAAGAATGTGGGGTGAAAGCAGTATTCCGAGAATAAGAATGGAAACGAGAACCAAGCGAGATGACAATAGCCCGGTACAGAACGAGAACACGGAGGGAACTCAGGATATCAGCTTAAACTGCTACCCCCAGAGTCATGAGACAATGCCCGAGAAGGATGACTAAGGCTCTCATCAACACAGGGCTGACATACAGACCCCCAAGAAAAGGGCGCAGTCGAGGTCCAGTGAGTGGGCAGGGGAAATGCCTGCATAGTCAGGCTGACCAAACTTTTGAAAACCTGTTATCTGGAATTTGGTGAAAATCTACTCTTTAAGGTGTCTAGAAAACTGTTCCCTGGGAGATAGCACGCTGGGGGCTTTGCTCTACAAAATAACCATCAGGGTTCAGCCTCACTTAAACACAGCCATGCTGAGTCATAATGGCCCTGTCTGCCCCTAAAGAAGACTACTCTGTTCTCTTTGAAAAGACAAAATTATTGGAGTGGTATGTGGAGTTTTACAACCAGACCCCGGAGTCGTCAGAGCAAGAAACATGCCTGGTGTCTTTGGCAGTTGCTGAGATAAGGCAGGTCTCTTCCAACTCGGATGAAGTTACTTTTGTTCTGGCCCTTGTCTGAGCCCCATCCTGCTGGTGGAGACTGTGGGCTGGTCCTGCTTCCATTTCACAACGAACTCCTCTTTACAATGTTGGATGGTAGCGGGACACCCTGTGGGGTTCTTCTCCCAGCATGCTTCTGCCAGCAAGTCCCCAGTAAATTGCACTCAGTGTGCCTTGGATGTCTTCGGTCTCACAGCACCCTGGGGCTGGTTCTCACCCACTGGAACCAGTTACTCTAGATCAATTACCCAAGAGATGTCAGAGGAAGCCTCTAGCTACTGGGTGCTTCAGACATAGCAAAATCCAGAGTCCCGGAGAAACCACAGAGAGTGAGGAGCCTGTGGCTAAGCTAGGTAGCCAAACGCCTTTCCTCTGGAAACATCTCTCAAGCACCCTTTATTAGTGAAGCCTAACTTGGCATCCTCTGATGAAGAAAAAGTACTTAAGAGGCCCACATCTGTTTCCTCAGAGCAGGCTATTAATAAAGCATGGCTATGTAGCTTCAAGGCAAGAGTTGGTCCTGCACACATTTTTCCAAACAAGAATATTACTTATTCTCTAGTGAGTTTGGTCCCAGGGAAGATCAATGTTGTAATAAATATCTTCAACCAAAGTGTATAATTCATTCATGTAAATTCTCCCAACAAGGACACAAGCAGATGGCGGAAGTGTAGTAAAACTCTCTAGACCCCGGGCCATCTGCGTCATCGGGTCAGCATAGAATGAGAGAAGATGGGCTGTGATGAGTTATATCTGCTCCCGCTCGCTCTCCGAGGACACCATGCTGTCACGGGCTTTCTGTTCTCGCCAACGTAGTCTGGGAACACGATGTAAGCCATTGTCTGCGTATGTTGTCTCTTCCTCAAATGGAGGAGCAATCATGGACTGTAATGCCATGTAAATGTGCCGTGGGAAGACGGGAAAGTGCTTCACACAACTGGAAGGAGGAGCAGTGTTGAGCAGTAGTGTTGTGGATGACAGCAAGCAAAGCTAAGTAGAAACCAGGGTCACAAGGAAAAGTTCAGGTCTGATTTCTGTTGGAAGGAGGGTCTGCTTGTTTGTCCCAGCCACCCAGCTAGCTTAGCCCCAAAATAACCACACAGAAACTGTATTAATTAAATCACTGCTTGGCCCATTAGCTCTAGCCTCTCACTGGCTAACTCTCACATCTTGATTTAACCCATTTCTATTTATCTGTATATCGCCATGTGGCAGTGGCTTACTGGCAAAGATTTAATGTCTGACTCTGGCAGCGGCTCCATAGAGTCTCTGTCTGACTCTGCTTTCTTCCTCCCAGAATTTAGTCCTGTCTTCTCCACCTACCTAAGTTCTGCCCTATCAGGCCAAAGCAGTTTCTTTATTCATTAACCAATCAGATTTCCTTCAATGGAACCAGAGTAATTGTTTCTCTTTCTCAGTATTACTGTTTCAGCTTTAATTTTTTAATTTTCTTGGTGTGTGTGTGGGGGGGGGAGTGTGTGACATGTGAGTGGGTGTGGGCATATGCCACATGTCACGGTGCCTGTGTAGAGGTCAGAGGACAACTTTCAGGAACTGGTTCTCTCTTCCACAGTGGGTTTGAGGGATTGACTCGAGTTGTCAGGCCAGTGGGATAAAAATTTTTACCCCTGAGCCATCTCACTGGTCCTTCCTATGTTTCTATATTTATTAACCGCTATAGTGACCATGATCTAGCTCTACTAGCTTTGAGGCAAAAGAATGCGCCTAGCGCAATGGGTTTTTGATCCTACTGCACGTACTGGCTTTGTGGGAGCCTAGGTAGTTTGGATGCTCACCTTCCTAAACCTGGATGGAGGTGGGTGGTCCTTGGACTTCCCACAGGGCAGGGAACCCTGATTGCTCTTTGGGCTGATGAGGGAGGGGGACTTGATTGGGGGAGGGGGGGGGGAATGGGAGGCGGTGGCGGGGAAGAGACAGAAATCTTCAATAAATAAATAAATTAAAAAAAAAAAGAATGTGCCTAGCAATAACCACACCAAATATACGCATTGTGTGTGTGTTGAAGCAAACTGAACCAAGGTTGGCATGCAGACCGTGACCAGTACAGTTCCATTCTGAGAGTCTGGACCCAGTATCTACAGTTTGCCCAGGCTTGGGGGACTGGGACCCCATAGCCTTAGATAGGCCGTCTGCTCCCAGTGCAGGACTGAACTAATGATCTGACAGGAATGACTTAAGGAAAGAAAGGCTCACTTCTGTTCATAGTTTCAGAGCAATTTGATCCACCGTGGCAGAGAAGAGGGCGCTTCGGACTGAGGCAGTCAGAGCACGCACCAAAAGGTGTTCACATGGTAGCACACAGCAAGTAGAGCTAGGCCGGGACCAGAAGTGGGTATGACCTTCAGTGACCTTCAACGGCCTCTACTGACCTCCCTGCCAGTCACGCCCCATCTCTGACGTCTTCCTATATCAGCTAAAAATGCCCCTTCTCAGGTGGGTTTTCATGGCTATATAAGATATGTGTTACCCAAATCCCAATGAATTCAGAGGCTTGTGTGGTTTGATTTCCGATTATTGCATCTTTAGGATGCATAATTAAACGACTTGACTTTCTCAATAATCAATATCACTATTTCTAGGCCACGAAGGGAATTCAGGTGCACGATCTACACAGCACTTTCTCTTTTCTGTCTTCTCTTCATCTTCCCCCCTCTGATGTTTTCATGTCTGTCTTCCACCCTCTGTGAACTACAGAAAGTCTCTCTCCCTACGCCCAACCCGTGTGGTTTTTCTTTCCTTCTTCATCTCCGTCTGCTCTCAGCATGTTACTCATCTTCCCTAAAGACCAGGCTCCTTTTCATGAGGAAGTGGGAGGAGGGGGAATTGGATGGGTAATTAAAGGGCCCTTTGGGAGGCTGAGGAGAAGAGGAGACTAAGGACATTCCCACATGTTTTCTCCTTTTGTTGTTTTGTTCCACGGCACACAGCCTCTTTGTGCCTGTCACAGACACCCGGAGCATGGCGATGCTGAAAAGAGACACGGCGCTCATGGCTCTACCTCCTGGTTTGAAGAAACGAGAAGACCAACAGAGACAGAAAAACCATATCTAAGATGCAGGCGTCCTCCACATTGCTCTGTGTTGTGTGACTAAATCCTGTGGTTTGTGGTTATCAAGGGGATAATTGTCTCTCCCTGTAGACAGAGGCCACCAGCAACACACCTGTTCTTGACTATGCTGGGTGTATTGCATGCTGAAGAAAAACAGAAAGGAAAAAAAAAAAAACAGAGAGGAGCCGTTTAGTATGTCAGTAAGAAAGTGTCTGAAGAGATTATTCCAGGACAGCAAGATGGCTCTGCAGCTAAGGGTACTTGCCACACAAGCCTGGTGACCCAAGTGAATCTCCAGAACCACATCAAGGTGAAAGAGGGAAGAGTCAGCCCTCAGAGTTGCCCTTTGACCTCAAAGCACGGCCACACTCGTGTGCCCACGTACAAACCTATGCACACAAGCCACCTTACTTGATCTTAACTGAGAAAGGAGCTTTGTGGTCAGAGCTGTGAACCAAAGATGTTATCATGACGCTTAGGACCAGCCTACAAATGCATCTGTTTTTCAGTCCCCTCCTCAGAATGAAATGATAGCAACCAGAGGAATACACAAAGGCTCCTATGCCACTGTCCCAGGGCAGCCCCAGGTCCTCTCCTTCAGTTGGTGCCCCCATACAGAGAGAGCGGGTGTTGGATCTCAGGTGCTATCTAACATTAGAAGGGATTCTTCACCCTCAATTCCAAGGCAGTCGAAATCCTGACGGGGAATTCTGTGGTCACTGTGATAGAGTGAAGTACACACCCCAAGTACAAAGGGCATCCTACCCTCCCCCTCCCTGTCTCCCACCCCCCTCCCTTGGTCTTGGGCCTCAGGTGTGGAACGGATATCCCCATGAGGTGGCTTTATAGGGAAAGGAAGTCACAGACAGACAAGGCTGCTGTGGGGTCAGAACCCGTCTCTCTGACTCAGTCTAGTTATGCACACGCTTGCAGGAATCATCACTCAACAACCGGCCGAGCCCTTGCCAGGTGACAACTAAGGCTTGGTAGAGGAACTGGAGAGCCGGCTCCATGCTTAAGAGTACTTGTTGCTTTTAAAGAAGACTGGACTGTAGCTCTCAGTACCTACATTAGGTGTCTCACAACCACCTCTAACTCCAACCCCAGGAGATTCAACACCTTCTGGCCTTTGAGGGTACCCAAACACACTCGTGTACTAACAAGCAGACACACAGAAACACATTAATAATAAAAAAAGAAAAGGGAATTAGTCACTAGAAGCTAGAGAGGTCGCTCAGTCAGTAAAACATGAGGACTGAGTTCAAAACCCCAGAAACAACATTTAAAAAACAACCAATAGCAACAACAAATGGGTATGGTAACTCATGCCTTTAATCCCAGAATTCCAGTGCTGGGAAGCGAAAACAGGTTGACACCTGCGGCATGCTGGCTGGCCTAGCCTACCCTATCTAGTGAGATCCAAACCAGTAAGAGACCCTAAATCAAAACACAAAGTTAATGGCACATGAGGAATGACATCTGAGGTTGTGCACTGACCTCCACATACATACATGTGCACATGTGTCCACCTGCATGAACATTCCACACATGCACATACACAAAGACTTGGCCAGATCCTTTAAATTTTCTGTTTAGAGTGCATCTTTAAGTTTTTTCCTGTTTTTGAAGACATTGTGGATCAGGTTTAATAGGTGGCTCCTGGTGGCAATCTCAGTTATGATGCTGATGGCCGTGGCCATAGACACCACAACTGTTACAAGTCAAGTGACAAATACAAGAAGAGACTTAAACTAGGCGGTGATGGTGCATGCCTTTAATCCCAGCACTCAGGAGGCAGAGGCAGGCAGATCTATGTGAGTTCAAGTCCAGCCTGGTCTACAAAAACTAGTTCCAGGACACGCTCCAAAGCTACAGAGAAATCCTGTCTCAAAAAACTAAAAGAAGGCCGGGCAATGGTGGCGCACACCTTTAATCCCAGCACTCGGGAGGCAGAGGCAGGCGGATCTCTGTGAGTTCGAGACCAGCCTGGTCTACAGAGCTAGTTCCAGGACAGGCTCCAAAAGCCACAGAAAAACCCTGTCTCGAAAAACAAAATAAATAAATAAATAAATAAATAAATAAATAAATAAATAAACTAAAAGAAGGAGGAGGAGGAGAAGGAGAAGGAGAAGAAGAAGAGCCTATACAGAAGGCACTTTCATTCATCTGAAAGTCAGTCTGTGGGGTGCAGTTCTTTTGGGGAGTGAAGACGCCACTCTGGGCACTGTGAGAAGTACAAAAAATGTGTGCCAAGACAGATTGGTGATTCTCTAAGCCCACTCCAAATCAGCCTTCACTTTCCCCTAGACCGAAGAACTGGGGGGGGGGGGGAGTCAAGATCCAGCCTCTAAGGTGAACACAGGAAGGATCATGGGAGAAATAAAGACTAGGCTCAGGAAATTTTCCTTCTCTGGGTAGCAGTGTCAGGCCAAGCATTCTTTAGACAACCCATATCTTCAAGGACCTACAGCCAATGCAAGATCACTTCTCTGTCCCTAGGAGTTGCTTAAGGTGATGCCAACTCAACCTCCCCTTCAGAAGAATGCCTAAGTCACTTACCAAAGGAATCGGATCCATTTTGGAGTGTTAGTGGAAACTGTATGGGCAGAGAGCTGTAGGTTAAGGGATACGTGAATAATTATCAGATGCTTTTTATGTACTGGAGATGGAACCCAAGTTTTTACGCGTGCTAAGAAAGTTCTCTACAGCTGAGTTACACCCCAGGCTCCTCAGATATGTTCCAGAGGCAAACACCAGTCTCTGACTGTGAGCAAGGTGCTTTGCAGTCCCATAAAGCTAGCGCCTTCCAACACAATAAGAATGACTGCTCACTGTGGTCTCCTGGACCAACCCACATGCCCTCCATGACTCTGGAATGGGTGCTAACAAAAGCATCTGCCTTTTTGGTTCTCCAGCCTATCCGTAGCACATAAGCTTCCAGTGTCCTTGACCGGTCCCTGGATCTGCACTCTCTCCAGTTCCCTCCATTCCAAATACTTTCAGTACCACCATCACACTGGCTATCATGACGACTGTTGGACACAGAGATGCAGGTGGGGGTGGAGAAAGACACAGTTCTGTATTTTTATTTTTTGCACGCACACCACAACTAGATCTGTTAAGAAAGGATCCTTCCTCAGTCAAAGAGTGAAGCAAACGGATCCATACTCGCAACCGAGGACAGAACATTATGAGTCTCCTGGATAATCCCCCATCAATCAAAAACGGCCACAACAACCAAAGGAGCTGAAATGTATTGAGAACGTTCTGTCTGCCTGGCCCTAGGTTAAGTGCTTAATACTATCTATTTTCATACTAATCTGGCAAGGTCAGCATTATCCCACTCAGTAAAGTTACGAAGCATTCCAGAAGCTCAAGGAAGGAAAAAGCCCGCCCGAGGTTACTGTGCTAGAAACTGGAGGAGAATAAAAACACTGGGCTTGAGGCCCATGTCTGTCACACACCACGACTTTGCACAGTGATGGGGAGGACATAAAGGCAAAAGACCCTCCCCCAGAACCGTGGCTAAGGAAGTCAGTAGGCAGCCTGAACCTCCCGATCCGTGTGACACGGGGGCAGACAGATTCTAACCCCGTAGGTTATCCAAATACATTCGTGATTTTCATTAAAGCAAAATAGCAATTACGCACTTGAAATATTTATAAAATAAGTCAACTACATTTGAGGGGAAATGTAAAAGCATTGCAATTAAACACGATCTGCACACACTGCAGGGTGTTTCTCTAACAAAGGAGCAAGGAATAATGCCGCTAATAAAAACAATGACGAGCCTGTGCAAATGTTCTAATAACTCATTTAGCACTGTTCCGAGTGCAACTGTATATTAGGAGTTTCAAATACAGCCTTTGATGAAAGATTAAATATATCTTCTGCTCGTTCCCCTTCGCAAAGCTAGTGATTCAAGTGGGCTAATTTGTTCCCTTTCTTCTAGTAAAACGTTTTAAGTGATCCATAAATGTTTTCCTTCTTCTATTCAGACTGTAAGAGGAACCAAGTGAATAATAATGAACACGAGTAAGGAGTAGTACTAATAATTAGAAGTTAATGGGTACCCCACCATACACACAAACACGCAAATCCACCACATCGACACACAACTCACACACATACACGCCACAAAAATCCACCATGCATGCATACATATATACAACATACACACCATGCATGCGCATAACACATACAAAAATGCAACACACAGACACCGTACATACGTATGTACCACACATATAATACAACCCATATATGCATATACAACACACAAAAAAATTACCACACATACATGTATACAACACACACCCCATACAGAAGCATGCACCACATATATAACCACATACTTGTTATACACATGTACCACACACACATAACACACCATGCACACCACAATACATACACCAGAGACATATATCACATGCCACATATACACATGGTAGACATATACATCACACACATATATACACATAAATTGCAAACACACACACACAGAGGTAAGCATGTGTGTAAGTTCAAACAAAATTCTCATACAGGGCCCACCAAAGAGCGGACGGACATTACATCTCAAAGTGAATATTCATTCAGGATTTTCTATCAAATAAGTGCTAACCTAAAAGAATTTCTTGGTCATCTTTGAAAATCTTATCATGCTAATTAACAGAGCATAGATTTTTTTTTCCACAAGGGAGCAATCTAAACGTATATAATTTATATATTTAGTTCTTCCCACGGAAATTAAAATTAACTGATTAAAATGTGTTTTAGCTTGAATATGAAATGTCCCCCATAGGTTCATGTGTTGAAGGCCTGCACCCCAGCTGGCTGGTTCTGGAAACTTCAGGAGGAAGTAGGTCACTGAAGGGAAGTCCTCGGAGGTATCTTGTACGTGGGCACTTTCTGTCTGTTCAGTGCTTTGTGTTCACAGCAAGATAAAACCCCTCTCTGCTCCAGGTTCCTATTGCTGTGGCCATCCTGCCCAAGCACCCGTGGCCAAGCCAGCATGAACAGATGCCTAAAGCCCTGAGCAAAATAAATCTATTCTCCTTCAGGTTGTTCTTCAGGTATCTGGCCATGGTGACGAGAAATGACAGCTAACAAAATGTAAGAGGGGCTTTTCTCTTTGTTTCTTCAAAGATAAACCACCTATAGTATCCGAAGTCTAGAGTGCTCCCAAGCCAGCATGGAGACACCGGTCACCCTATTTGGTCTTGGCTAGGATGTAAGGTACATAGCTTGTTTTTTTGTTTTGTTTTGTTTTGTTTTTTTGGGGTTTTTTTTTTTTAGCATAAATCAAGGCAAGTGTAGCCTGTAAAACAGCTAACCTAAAGGAACAGAGCCACACTTAGCCAGCATAAGCTCGTCGTTTTGAACGGCTGCAGAGGTGGACGTAAAGTCCGGAACACAAAGCAAGACGTCCATTGTTTCCGGCCTTAGTTCTTAGCGTGTCCAGCTGCCTCCATGGCCTTCATGGTTTCCTGAGGAGAGAAACACACCTTAATCCTTCTCACCTCAAGTTTCCAGTGTCAGGCATGAGGAGAGGGCCTCCACCAGTTGACGTTCAGCCTCAAGTAAGTTGTGGAACAGAAGGAGAATATGCTGGCCATGAAGATCTAAAGACCTGAGTCCAAACCCCAGAACCCACATAAAAATTTAGTTATAATGGTGTGTGCTTGTAATCCCAGAACCAGGCATGGAGACAGGCAGAATCTGGAGCTCACTGGCCAGCCAGCATGGCCCAGTGGCCCAATCAGCAAACACCAGGACAATAGGAGACCCTGTCTCAAAAGAAAAAAGGTGGCTCACGCCTAAAACAAATAAAACTCAGGCCTCTGCCTGCATGCGTGCACACATGTGGCTATTGGGAGTTCCTCCGTATCCTACAACACATTAGAACACTTGGGTTAAACTGTATATCCTCCACTCTCGTTTTCTACCTTCCTTAGAAAGGATTTTACACAGGGCCCGTGAGAAAGCGCAACCAGTAAACAGAGAGCAAGCGTGGTGAGCTGAAACTCATATAAAGGTGGAAAGAAAGCAGACCACCCTTGACCTTCTCAGGCACACTCGGGCACGTGTGTGCTTGGACAAACTCACAGGTGCACACAAGCACACTGATAATAACTTTTCAGATAGAAGGTTTTATATGCTGAATAGAAGCGGATGGAGGGCCAATGGGGGAGAAGCCATGCTGGCTTCAAACACACGCACGCACGCGCGTGTGCGCACACACACACACACACACTCATGTACACGCTTTACTTGGAAATGAGAACGGGACAGTGTGACTTGTCTATCCTGAGTTGTTCGTTTCAGTGTTTTCTCCCCTACTATACCAATATTGAATGACATCAAGTTCCAATCATTTTTTTTTTTCAAGACAGGGTTTCTCTGTGTAGTCCTGGCTGTCCTGGAACTCATTCTATAGACCAGCCTCTAACCTCGTCTAACTCAGAACTCAGAGATCTTCCTGCCTCTGTCTCCCCAGTCCTGGAATTAAAGGTGTGTGGCACCACCACTGGGCTACAGTCATTATCTTTGGGCCAGATAGAGTATCCTTTTTTTAATTAGCTTAAGATGGAATAAAAATAAACAAATTCATATCACAACGATGTGATTTAGGTCATTATAAAAAGTCCTTGATGGTGAAAACTTACACCAATCGAAGGTCTGAGGGGAGAGAACACAAAACAATCTCAGTCCAAGAAGGCAGATTGGTTTAATCGCATGCTTAGCAATGACCTTGAGCTATTTGACATCTCTGGAGTCAAGTTGCTTTGATGTTTAAATGAGATAATCTCAAAAACTTGATGCATCAAATTTTGATTAGTACTTTGCTGAATATTGAATTCAACATATCCAAAACTGCATTTTGAATAGTGCTTTGCTTCCATGGTATATATTCATTGTAATTAAAAATAAAAACTCCGCAGTCTAAATTTCCATTATTAATACATCTTTAACCCAAGCCTTCACTTTCATGGGAAGAACTGAGAACTGGGATGGGGACCATTGAAAGTGGGGTTTACACTACGTGCATGGCCTAGGAAAGGGTACCTCCAGGGGACACACAGTGTAGCAGAGGGCATGAAACCATAAAAGGCGACATTCTTCCATATTGGAAATGGCCTCAAATATAGAAGGTCGGGTCCAAACATCAGGAGGGAAATGAGAGCTAAGAAGACTAATGGAGGAAATAGTAAAAGATCATGGATCAACTTCAACCTAAAAGTCTGTGCCACACGCATTCAAATACCAGAGAATAACAAGAATCTCTAGGTGTGAGCTCAGAAACATGGCTGATGAGCGCTGAAGACCCACAGTCTACAGAAAAGAGGCCAGAAGACTGCTCCAGTCCTTACAAAGAGGCTCTTTCCTATAATAACAACTCACAGCTTGACACAGGTCCTCAGACAACACTATAACCACTCATGTTAAATGACCTCTGAGAATAATCATGTTGGAGAATGGAGTGTAAATATGATCAGCTTTGACACTCTGAACGCAAGATTGCAATTGAGAGAAGCCGGAAGGTGAAGGTGGTAGAAAAACGTCACAGGAAGGAAGGGGCACGTCAGCATCCTAAGTAGAGAGGCAAGAGCTCCCGTCGATACTCAGTGGAAAAGAGAGGTTTAAGCACGTCGCTCCGAGGCACAAAAGTAACCATTAGAAGAGCCAAAAACAGGGACATAACTTTATTACACACAAGAGGAGGAGTGAGGCCGGAGGATGAGCTGAGTTTTCACCCACTGCAGCAGGAAAACACCAAGAATGCAGACATGTGTTCTTAGACACAGAGGCCTTACCACTCAGACAACTCAAAGTAGGTGTGGCTACGCGGGAAGTTGAGGAAAGGTACTGATCGTTTTCTTTGTGAGCCTTTCCGTACTCTGGGGTTTTAAGCCATGCACATGAATTACTTAGTTTTTAAAGATGTATTTCAGCATGATATGTGTATGGTTCATAGACAGAACTAGTGATCTCCTGACCTCCCGGAAGTTTACCTAGAGCAACGCCGTACTGACTTAGAAGGAATAACAGCATGGTACAGACACACCTGCTCCTTCCCTTCCTCTTTGTACGATGTCCAGAATTTATACGCACCCAACAGCTGTCTATTGGATAAATGATGACTGACCTCTCAATTGTGGCCACTAAATCCAATGAGTTTCATTTGTGAATGAAGAAACATATGGAAGGAGGCTCAATGGGGCCGTTAGTTTGGATGTGGCTGAGTCCTTCCAATCCATCGGCTCTGCAGTTGGACACTGACCGCATTTCTAGATCTTCCCCAGTGTTCAGCAGCAGTCCCAAGATCACCGTTACCACAGTCTGCTTGCTATTGGCCCTGCTCCACACAGGTAGCAGGGATTCACCCTCCTGCCGGCACGCAGGCATACAGTGCCACACAGGAGAGTATTCAGACGCCAAGTAGGGATCACCCCCCTGTTCACTGTGGATTGATTTAACCAGCCTACTTCCAAAGGGAGTGTTGGAGTAAGTGCTTTGAACAGCATGGGAGCGTTTGTTTTATGTTGTGCTTGGTTTTAACGCTGGAGTTCCCTGCTCGTGATTTAGCAATTAATCCAGCTTTAGTTCCTTTGCTGCCAAAACATCTTGCAGGTAGAGGCTTCCAGAGCCGAGGCAGTCGACACAGACAGTAGAATTAAGAGATAAAAATGCTGAATCTGAATCTGGAGCACGGGGAATAAATTTCCCTGAACTTCCTGGCTCTTGAACACATAACTCTGCTCAAGGATGCACTCCAGAGAAGGGTGTGGTACACACCTTCGACCCCAGTACCTGGGGAGTAGAGACAGACTGATCTGATCATTAGAAATTTGAGGGCGGTCTGGTCTGTGTAAGGAAGTTCCAGGGCAGCCAGAGCTACACAACAGAGATATTCTGTGCGTGGGTGTGGGGGGAGAAACGGGACACGCTCCAAGACTTCTCTTAGTTTCTTCTTTCCTCCTCCACTTCCCTCTCCTTTTCCTCCTTCTACTTTTCCTTCTCTTCTTCCTCTTCCTTCTTCTCTTCCTCCTCCTTCTTTTCTATTTAAGGACAAGCATAAGGAGAAGAAAATATACCATCTGGTCCTGAAAATCATGAATTCGTTCTTTTTCATGTTAGGTGTAACCACAATCTTATAATCCACAGAAAAAAAGCTGTACATGACTGGCGGACTCTCCCTAAATACACCTTCTTCGTTGGGCACAGAACAATGTGTTTACTTTACCGTGGGTTTTTCTTTTCTTACTCTTAAATGTAACGTTTTTCCATTTTAACTTAGCATGCTAGCGTTTGCTTGAAAGAAAGCTCGAGGCTTGAGTTTCTGTGCAGGAAGTCTTCTGAAATGCATCCTGAGAGATACACGATATGATAGGTGGATTCTTGGAACTAAGGTAAGGAAAAGATGAGCTGGGGTGATGGCTTAGGAGTTTCAGTGTTTTTGCTGCACACATGTGAGCTGCAGTTCGGTTCCCCAGAACCCAGAGAAATCTCAGGAGGACGTGGCAGCCCCGACCTACAACCCCCAACCCCAGAGGTGTTAACAGGAAATCTCTGGAACAAGCTGGCCAAGGGAGACCAACTGGATGGGCAAACTCTGGATTTAATTTAGAGATTTTATTTTTATTCTCAAAGAATAAAATAAAGGAGTAATTTGGGTTTTAACGGGCCCTCCCACTGCATTTTGCCATTGTAATTAGCACATTTAGTCTCCGTGATTCTACGTCACGGGTGCCCCAGGTGTAGGCTGAGTGAGAGTCAACCAAATTCCAAGGCTACAAAATATCAGTTGGAAGAAAGTCAGAGTGGTTTCTAAAGTCAACAGCATTCTAATAACTGATCTCTACACCAGAACCTTGCTCTCTTGCCCACCCCACCCCCCATACTCAAGTAACGTGATATCATATACAACTTCAAGTATAACGCATAAGTGAATTATTGGAAAAGGGTAACGAGGGCTTGAGTGATTTCAATCACTTTTTTTTTTTTATTACTAAGAAGGCTTAGCTGGGCCATCTCCAGCTGATCTACATCAGCTGGAAAATCCCGGTGTGTAAAACAAGCCTTTCCCTGCAGCGACTGTCTTGTGCTCCTGGTGTTGCTCCTCTTTATTTAGACAAATGGGTGCTGACTACTAAGTCCTAGAAAGAAACCCATTAGACAGGATTTCCTGTCTGTGCTGTCACGTGCCAGGTGAAGCAAAGTCGACGAGAATCATCACTGGATGGAAGCCAGACAACACTGGAGGATATGTGCAGTCCCGTTTCCCCGGGTTCTACCCTGCAGCTAATCTTCTGCACCCAAACAGGGATGCTTTTATCGTAGCCCAGGCTGGCCTAGAACTGAGATTCCAGGGATGAACTACCATGGCTAGCTTCTACTTAGTTTTTTTTCAAAGTTGTTGTTCTTCTGCCTGAAAGCTTCTGCTACCTTGAAGAAGGAGCATCTGTGAGCATGTATTCTTTATTATTATGATGGTAATGATGATGATTGTTTTTGTTTGTTTGTTTTTTTAAGACAGGATTTTCCTATGAAACAACTCTAGCTGTCCTGGAACTCTCTTTGTAGACCAGGCTGGCCTTGAACTCACAGAGTACTGGGACAAAAGGCCATGCACCACCACCAGGCTGTGAGCATGTATCCTAACACCTCCTGTGCTGTTGTTTGTCGTCTATACTTCAGCTGCCCACTGCCCACCACGGTAGCCGTGATTTACTGTCTTTCTACTCTAGCACCTGCTGTCGAGCCTGCCCAAGTTTGCTTCCTGCTGCTGCGATGAAGCACCATGACCAAAGACAACGCACTGGGGAAAGAGCTCACTTGGCTAACAGGCTCAGTCCAACATCAACGCAATGCAGGAAGAAACTCAGTGCAGAAGCTCAAAGCAGATACTGAAACAGAGACCACCGAGGAAATGCTATTTGTTGGCTCTCTGGAAGAACCTCTCCTTTGACCTGCTCAGCTACTTTCTTATACAGCTAGGCTCACCTGCCTACAGACGCCACCGCCCACAGTGGGCAGAGTCCCCCTACGCCAACTAGCAATTGGAGAAAATGCTGACTTCCTAGGCATCATTTTAGGCAGCAGCTGATATATTCATAGCCTTGTAACCTGGTTTGCCTGACAATTTAGCTGACATGTAAGGACAGTCTGAAAAGAGCAAGTTCTCAATCAAGGTTCACTCTAGTCTGTGTGAAGCTGACAAGAAACTCACAGCACAGAACCCGACACAGAATCGACGTTGATAAACATTTGTGTTGAGCTATAAACCGAACCTTATTATAAACTGAAGTTCCTCCCCCACCTCCAAACCAAAACAAAAAAAAAGTGCTTCATTTGTGTTAAAGATTCTACAATGCTGATTAGGTGATTATAATAATGATTGTGAGTTTTGTGGGCGTGGAAAGCCGGCATGTTACGAATTTGGAATCAAATTATCTTGAAGTATCTTCAGCACTCATAATGGCCATCCATTGCTTCCTCCGTATTTGACCTAACCTCCATTAATGAGGCTACTAGGTAAATCCTTTGGGAATGGACAGTGTACCTTCACTTTCTATCAACCCAAAGGCCAAGGGCATCACCAGATTACACCCGCGGCTCGGAGCAGAGATTCCCCCACTTCACTGCAAACACCTTTTTGATTTCCTGCCAAGATGTTTTTACTTGATTTATGATTTTCTTTGTTCCTTCGTATAAATGGAGACTGCTCATTCATTTCCCAGCTACCCAGACTCGAAAAGTCACACAGAAACTATATTAATTACAACCTTGTTTGGCTAATAGCTTAGGTGTATTCCTAGCTAGCTCTTACATCTTAAATTAACCCATTTCTATTATTCTCTGTATCGCTATGAGGCTGTGGCTTACCAGGTGAGGTTCTGGCATCATTCTCCTTCAGCAGCTACATGGCATCTCCTTGAGTCTGCCTACTCTCTCTCTATATCTCTGTGAATAATTTTATATATTCACAGGATAAGAGAGATGGATTTCACTGTGTGAGGAAAAGGATTGGAAAGTTGGTACCAATATTATAGTGACGCCCGAAGAGGACTCCCTTTACAAAAGCGTGCATTGTTCCTCATGAGTAGCTTACTTTATCACTGCTGAGTGCATATGCTGTCTCTACCGCTGCATTCTGTCCCCACATTCCCAGTCACCACTGTCCCGAAAGGCTCCTGCTTCCTTGATTCTACTGTCAGGACATTGAAGATCTGTGTTGCTAGGGTCAAAGGTAGATTTCCTACCTTCTTACCTACAGTAGTGTCTGCAGCCCAGCTCTGCACAAATTCTGGAATCAGTTTAGACACCAAGATGAGTCAGAAAGCCACTGTGAAGAAGATAAAGAGAAAAGTGAGATGTTGGGAAACCCTTCTCCCAAGGAGAGCTCAGGCAATCACAAGGCAGTCCTTGCAGAGTCTTGCAGATAATGTCAAGCCTTTGCATGGCATCCCCATCAAGGACAGATGTTCTGATGTGCAAATGACTTGCTGAGAATACCTGGTAAACTGGGTGAAAGGTCATTTACCTTGGCCAGTTTGGTGCCTCATCTTCCAAGCGTGCTATCTTTCTGGGAACGAAAATTTTCTCCTAGAAATATGGAATAGTATACTTTATAGTTGAGGGATGTCCCCATTTTCCAGGTTCCCCATCATTTGTATCCTTCATGGAAAGGCTGCAATAAACCCATCTTTTATTGCTAAGCAGAACCAGCCCAATGACATTGGTAGCCCCCAAAGAATGCCACTTCTCCTAACAGATCCTTCAATGCTCCCATGGAAGAAGTGCCGCAACTAAGACCCAAATAAGAGCAGGACACAAATGCCGTCCAGATTTCCTTTGAAGCAGCTTGCAAGTCTCTTTCCAGATGTGTCCAAGAATTGCATGAGCGGGTAGGGTTATTCTAAACACTTCTGCAGGACCATTTTTAGTTAAATGATAAATCTGAAACCCAGCGAGCTGATGTGACAGCTCTGAGCAGAGCCCTGACCAGAGCTCAGAAGCTATGACCACTCTCCTGACGAGAGCGTATGGTCTCTGTCGCTGTGCCAAACAGCATCCCAACTCTGCAGCTTACCTAAGCTGTGTGACCGCAGGTAGATTTAAAGTCCCCTGTCTTTACATCTGTAGAAGAGGAGTGATGGGTCCTCTCTCAGGGATACTGAAGTGCTTCAATGAAGGGCTACATGATGAATGCTCACACCAGCGCCTGCAACTCAGAGGCAATTATATCGCCCTTCATTTGACTCAGGAGCTTTTCTGACTTTCCCACTAGCATACCAGAGAAAACCTCAGCGTGGAAGAAGGGAAACAGCACAGAGCTAGAAAACAATCTCTCCACGCACAGACTTCAGACCAGCCCCCCCCCCTCCAGCCCTGTATTCTTTAAGGCAGCCACAGTGCCTGGGGGGCCTTGTGTTCAGCAACCAGAGACCAGCATTTCCTCATGAAAACCATTAGAAACTGGGGTTCTACTATATGTAATCTCAGCAACTGTGTTCCTGGTCATGTCAGTCTGTGCTGAGTTCTCTTTGACTTGAATTCTGAGGGACTCTACAGTGAGGTGGCCTGCTTGTTCCCCACTACTTCCCCACACAGGTCTATTCCCTTCACCCTTGGGGTGTAACCTCCAAAACTTGAGCTCAGTTGGAGGCCCCAGTCGTATTTTTGGTGTAGAAGGAAGCAGAGAGCTATTCTCAGAGCTTGCAAACAATGTCAAGCGTGCAGGACTCCCAGAGCCCTGCAGGCACACATGTACTCAGACAGCACTCAAAAGAGACACAAATCCCTATGCAGTGGCCTCAAGAAAGAAGCTTCTAGATAGTCCTAACTTTGTCCATGAGGAGAGTGGGGGTAGAGCTGGTGTAAATTTGAGAGATGTTAAAGAGTGATTGAAAAAGAATGAGAGGCAGTTAGGAGGCAAAATGAACAAAACTCTTGGTCCGTCCTTGTGCCAGCGAGGAGGTGAGGACCGAGAGAAGTCTGTCACAGCGGCCAATAAGCCGTGAGGGCCAAGTGCTTGGCTTGGATCAGTAGAATCTGCTCCCTGCCTGCAGCAGAGCTTGGCAGTGAGTCAGCAAATTAGCAACAGAATTTCTTCTTCAAGGAGCCACAGACAGTTCATTTACATATGCTGTGCACACGCCTGCACACACACACACAGACACACACACACACAAAGTATCTAGTAGATACAACCTTCATTGTGTGGCATTTCTTTTCATATTTCCAAAATGATGTGTATCATGAAGAATTATCTAGACCTATTTGCCAAGCAATCCAAAGACCTTTCTTAAAAGCATCGTTTTAGAAATTTTTAGAAAATATCACATCTTCTAACAATTTCTCCCAGCCCCTCCTTTTGTTGAAGGCAAAACAGAAACAAGACTATAACCCAAATATAACCAAACCACTCTGGGTTATGAGATTACAAGATTGTTTTTTCTTTTCCTTTCCTTTTCTTTCTTCTTCTATGATTCCATTTTCTAATTTTTATTCAACACCGCTATATCCTTTTTCTAATACTGAAAATACCATAAAGTAAAGATAATATAAAGTGTGCAAAGCCAAAAGTTGTGTTGGAGGAGCCTGGCTGTTTAGTGATGTTCAATAAACCAACAAGGATCAGCCACAGTATGGGCAAGGGAATGGCAAGACTGTAAAGGAGGGCAAGAGGGATTAAGAACAGAGGGGCATCCCAGGGATGCTTTCAAGCAAATGCTGGACCCTGCATAGTGCCTGTGCTGACCAAGATGTCCCCAGAGACATCCGTAACCCTCAGGCAGCACGCATCAGGTCCCAGGCTGATCCTTTGCAGCTCAACCAGAACCATCCCTCTTACAAATCCTGCTTCTGGTTTTCACACTGCACCTGAGTTTAAAGGAGAATTGCCTGTGTCTAGGGGGCAGAACCATGTCTCTAAAGCTAGTCCTACTGGATAACGTCGTTTTCCAAACCAAAGGCCAATGCATTCTCAGTTTTCACCAGACCACCAGGCAACTGCATCCCACACAACCTTGGTGTTCTCTTTCGGATGTTCACCTTGACTCCATGGTATAGCTCCCTCTCCTCCACCTGGTGCTCTTGGTAACGGAAAGGCAGAAACTCTGAGCCTTTCCTTTCTAAATGTGTTGTGCACATTGTGGAGAGGGCTTGGCTGCTGAAGGCTGCTCCCTCAGAGGAATGAGTTCTGTTCCAAGCACCTTATCAGGCACCTGACAACCACCTGTAACTCTAGCCTCAGAGGTACCTGACACCTTCTTCTGGTGTGCACACACACCCATTTTCCCCTTACACACACACACACACACACACACACAAATAAGAATAAAGTCTTTTCAAAATTTAATTATGCAGTTGAACTGTGGTGGTGCAGGCCTTAATCCCAGCGCACTCGGGGGGCAGAGGCAGGAGGATCTCCGAGTTCAAAGCCAGCCTGGTCTACAGGGTGAGTTCCGGACAGCCAGGGCTACACAGAGAAACTTTTCCTTGAAAATAATTATAATAATAGCAATGCTCTTCATTTTTATTTGACTTTAAATTAGTTTTAAAAGTAACAGCTTTCCATATGTCATTTTCATACACGTATCATTCTAATATTGACTCTCCCCCACCCCTGCTCTCTTTCCCCTCTGTGTTTTTCTTCCCCAAACATTGTTAGTGCTAGACATGCCTTTCTCAAGATGAGTACCATCTACTTATTAAATTCAGAGTCATGAGTTTCCCAGACTCCAGGTGTTGCACACACTAGACTCCACACTAGCTGTCATTGTCATGTCACAGGTGACCATCATCAACCCCATGTTGCAGTCATTCCATGGCTCTTCCCAAAGCCCGGGATTGCTCCCGGGGATCCTAGGCAACAAAAAAAGTCTTGATCCTGAAGGGGAAAAGAAAATTGGGTAAAAAAAATAATTGAACTAAAAGGAAGGTAGATTTAAGTACACATCTAGTACCCTATGTCAGGGGTTGGGACTCAGGGACAGGTGGTAGCCACAGCCGGGCAGTGGGAAGGTTTGCCTATGACAACCTCCTACCTCTTGGAGGCTCTCTGACTGAACTGTCTAGCTGACACTCAGGTGCCTTTGCTCACCTGAAGAGCATCTGTCTAGATCCCCTGCTGGCATTCAGGTTCGTCTACACCCTTGCTCTCTCTGCAGGGTTTGTAGCCCTTGGCTCAAACTCAGCCCTGAAGTGAGCTCCGCTCATCAGGCAGCATCTTCGAGCCACAAGAACAGCTTGGCTCCTGCATCTTGAAGTTTCGCCCATATTGCTAACGTACAGCTCCTTGATGGAAGACAGCAAGGTGAGGACGGGGCAAATGCGGCTTGACCTTGAGGTCCAGGTTCTCTTTGTGAACATCTGGCCTCTTATCCCTAGATGGAAACCAAAAGGCTCATCTCACAACTGTAATGTGATATAAAGGGGTCGTGGATGCAAGCGAAGTTCTTGTCACATGACTCGTGCCCAATAGATTTTTGCAGTGGATGGATCTTCCCATCCTTGGCCAGCACAAGACTGGGATTGCTACAGCAAAGTGGTTCTCAGCCAGAGGTGATTTTGTTCGCTGCATTGACAGAGAGATGGGGGTAGGGGCTCTTACGTGCTAGTGGGCGAGAGGCCAAGGATGCTGCTGACTTCCTGTGATGTACAACATAGTCCTCTACAAGCAGACATCGTCTCATTCAAAGCAGCAGTTGTGCCAAGACGCAGAAACTGTGCCTGTTCCTAGCTGCCCCTGGATTCCTTCGGCCCCGCTGTTAATACGCCTCGTGTGCTATGGGATGGTGACTGGTACCTATGCCAGACCCCTACGACTGACCTGTCCACTGCCTCCTGATTTTCCCACAGCTCAACTGTTGGATTCTTTCTGAAATGGCCAACAGGTTTCATTGCTTTGACCCAAGCCCATCCCAGCAGGAGACAGGTGAAACAGCCAAGCTTTCTCCCTGACCGGGAACAGGCAAGAAACTGGTTCCTGCAGGGCCCTGGCTGAGAGCCACGTGAAAGCAGGCACAGGCCAGAGCATTCCACCCAAACTGGCTCCACACCAGGCCCAGCCAGTGAGTCACCAGCACAGGCTGCTGCCTCTTGCCTGTGACCTTTCTTTATCCCTTCATTAGCTGTAAATCTTTAGCAGTGAAACAGCCGAGAACAGACTGGGAAGGCCCTGGCAGACTAACACCCCAGGCAAATGCCCAAATCAAAATTCAGAGTTAAAAACCGGGGCTCTGAATGAGTGCCAATCATGGCAAACTAGGTTCTTCCGAGCCCTCTCTGCAAACCAGAGGTGTGGACAAATGGCGCTTGTCTCTCGGCATAGTTTAAATCATGTGGCAAGCCTGGAGCATCCTTCTGGAGAAGGAACAGATGTGTTTAGCAATATCCAGATGGTTAGGGGGACAAGCTGAAAGGACCTGTGTAATGCAGGCCATTAATTCATGCTCACACCAAACTACACCATACCCCTAAAGAAACCACCCCTGCATCCCTACCTCCTATGAAGGCTCCCCATGCAGTGACAAGAGAATAATTTGCACAAGTTAGTAGGCTGTGCTTTGGCACAAAAGAAAGCCAAAGTGGTTCTCTGCTTTGTTTTTTGGGGTGTGTGTGTGTGTGTGTGTGTGTGTGTTTTCTTTGCCTTTTGGGGGAAAGACTGGTAGAGAGGGCAGCTGCCTTCCCTGGGGGATCTTCCTCAGCTTGTTCTCACCCTAGTTGCCTTCTCCATCTGCCATCTTCAAAGTAGCCGCCACGGAAGCTTTGGAGGCAGAAGATTCTAGGCCTGTCCCAAGGACCCACTGACTCGGCCTTTCTGTGGTCAAGGCCTTAGTCAGCCTCGTAAACACCATCTAACTAAACAAACCTCAGTGTGGCCCAGCGGCCACCTGTTCCCAAGCCAGATCTTTGGCTGACTGCTCCTCCTCTCTCAGCAATGTTACCCCATCATATGCAGGAGGAGCTCCTGGACAAGACAGGACAGACCCAGTGACTCATCTGAGCAAGGCTGTCCACCCACACAGTTCTGCTGACGGCCACGTGTTGCCATTTGTCCTGGGTTTGGCAAACCTGGGAACATTCCTAAAGTGAGAAAGGCTGAACACTTTCCTCTGCTCCAGGGCCTGCTGCCCTGCGCGAGATCTCATCTCCCTGCCTCGGTATGAAGGACCAAAAGTCTTAAGGAAGCAGACCTGACTGTGGATGGCTCCATATCTCCTGCGGTCTCCCCCCACGGTCGTTCTGAGTGCTTAGCGCGTGCACTAAGTGCTCCTGTGTTGTGCTTTAAATGGTCTTGTGAGAAACTAGTTCCATTTTCTAGATGAGCCACGAAGGTGACCTTCAAATAATAGCACTGATGCGCGGGGAGGCTCGCCTCCAAGCCCAAGGCTTGAGCAGCTGGCCCGCCCGCCTGCATCTGTCTCTGAAGCGCCACCATTCTTTTGCTTGTTTCTTGGCGTGTAGTCATAGTACATGGTGCAGGGTCATAATAGAGACATTTTCATGGAAGCTTATAAGGTTTTACTTGAAGCCCATCTGCCCTCATGTCACATTGCACCCCACCCCGCCCCCATTTAGCCTCCTCTGGGTCCCTGGACAGCTTTCCTTCTACTCCCACGTCATACATACGTAAATGATGTTGTGTATCTTGTGTGTTTTATGCAGGTTTTTGTTTATGAAATCGGGGTACCACAAACGAGAGAACATGCTGTATTCGTCTTCTGGAGACTGTCTTATTCACCAATCTCTCTCCAGTTGCATCCATCTTCCTGTAGACAATGTGACTTTGTTCTCCCTTGGGGTTGAAAGAAGAGGCCATCATTCTAAGCAACTGGTCCCTGGATGTGGTCGTCTAATGACAAACTCCTTGGGGAGACGGATGAGTCAGCAGTTAAAACTGTGATG
The DNA here is from genome assembly GCF_014885135.2 of Alexandromys fortis. Classification (NCBI taxonomy): domain Eukaryota; kingdom Metazoa; phylum Chordata; class Mammalia; order Rodentia; family Cricetidae; genus Alexandromys; species Alexandromys fortis. The sequence goes on along the minus strand of NW_026067911.1, from coordinate 9,753,138 downwards.
TTCTCCCAGAGGACTGAGCTCAGAGCCCTACACCCACATGGGTCAGACCGTAACCCCTGCTGCTCTAGCTCTAGGGGATCTGGGACTCTTCCGGCTTCCATCCAAACATGTGGCATTCATTCACACCGATGCACACATACACACAAATAAAAATCATCTTAATAAAAATAAATTGAAAACTAAAACAAAATCTTCTCACCACTGTTTTTTATTGTTTAGCTGTTGGTTGTTTGGTTGTTTCGCGGGTTGGTTGTTTTGGTTAGTTGGTTTCGAGACAAGGTTTCACTCTGCAGTCCAGGCTCACCTGGAACTCATGGTGATCCTCCTGCCTCAGCTTCCACACTGTTGGAATTATAAATGGGAGTCACCGCCTGGCTGCTAACCACCATTAGTAAACATAAACATACAAACTACCCAACGTAGACTCACTTTATGAACATAAGATCATTCGAGTCCATCAGTGTCATGTGACTTTGGGAACTCATGACAGAAGTTTACATGTCTGAAGCACTTGCTGCTATAAAGAGCTGTCTCGAGTGAGGGCTTTAAGGGTCCTGACTTAGTCCATCCTCCCAAACATCTCTGAGGTAGGCACATCTTTGTTTTCTTCATAGCTAAGGAAACCAGCACAGAAATACTGGCTTAGATATCTAAGGCCACACAGCCCATCAGTAAGCTGAGAAACACAGCCAGAGACTATGGCTCCAAAGCCTGGACTCTAACTAGACCTCTCTATAGTGACTCAGTCTAACTAGACCTCTCTACAGTGACTCGGTATAACCAACACAAGAACCAGTCTGTACAGCTGAGAAAGGAGAAGGATGTCTTCTTCCTAAAGATCTCTTAGGGCCTTAGAGAACACGAATTCTTTTGTGCCATGGATTCCAAATTTCTCCTGAAAGTTGTGGCCCACGGTAGTGTGGTAGTCTGGAAGATGCTGCACCTAGGACCAGGGAGGAGCTTGTTAGGATCCTAGCAACCCGATTTACAGCTGAAACCAAGTCAGAAAAAAAAAATTGAAAATAAACTGAAGTAAAACCGTTGGCCTAAAAGATGGCTTCCAACTGCCTCATGACTGAAACTAATTTCTACTTTGTTTATAAAAGCTGGAAAGAACTGTGTTGGAGAACCGGGAGATACACAGAGAGGGCTCTACTGTGTTGCTCTTTCTGACTGGGGACCATGCTGCAATCTTCAGACAAGACCTCTGAGTTGAAGTTGCAGGCCAGCAACGTTGCTCCTACTTGAAGTGATTTCAGCTGTGTGTACCGAGCACAGCATTCCAAACATTCCTGGGCACAGCAGTGTCTGTCTAGGCAGCCTGGATCTAGAACATCCACAAGTCTGTCTCAGAGCCAGCACCCTTCCCCTTTGCTATGCCCTCTACTGAGTGTGCTTGTCATGTCTCTTGTCACTGTGGACAAATGCTCGACAAGAAAACATGAAGGGTAGAGGGGTCTCTTTTGGTTCAGTGCTTATGGGACTATAGTCTACTGTGGTGGGGGGGAGGCATGGGGCGGCTGATCACATCATGGCTGCAGTCGGGAGGCACAGAGATGGTGCCGGTACTCAACTGGCTCCCTCTTTTCATCCTTTTTATTCAGTCTTGGATCCCAGATCTTGGCAGAAAGCTCCCAGCATTCAGGGTAGGTCTTCTGTCTTTGGTTAGTCCTCTCTAGAAACACCCTCTAAGACACACCCAGAGGCATGTCTCCTAGGTGACTCCAAACATAGCCAAGCTTATTGGTGAAGACGGACATCCATACAGCCTGCCACAGAGCTCAGAAATCAGAACACTTCTCTGCTATGTCCAAAGGTAAAGTCTGTCTCCAACCATGTATGGAATCCTCCAAATTATTCCTCAGCTCAGGAGAACATTCCAGGGATGCTACTGTGGTCTGTTATTAATTATAGAAAGATCAAAGACCAAATGCTAAGACCGTATTTGGCCAGAACGTGTTTTATCATTTTTTTATGAGGCAATGTGACCAAGCTAAAATCTAGACAGTACAAGCCAGAAAGTGAACACAGTTCCTCTTAGGCATGAACTTCAGCTCCAAGGTTCCCTGCTCCCTGGCTCTCCTAGGTCAAGTTCATCACACCCTCTTCTAGCTTCCCACAGCTTCCCATCTTTGTTCCAGTCATAGCAATGAATGTGACATGCTCTAATTGTTCTTTTACACTTGTGTTCCTGGGCGAGAGACCAGTGTCCTAGCATTGCAATGTCCTCGGTACTTAGCACAACTCACAAACAGTTCCCTTCAATAGGTATTCACCAATGAAAGTATAATGAGGATAAACCTCTAAGCTCAATTCAGATGGTCGTGTTAGGTAGCTTTTGTTCTAGGTCAATTTTTCTATGTCCACCTCCTGACTCAGTCTGTCACTGTGTCTGGTCCTCTTCAAATGGGATCTTTATACTGCAGACTGACCTGGGACTGCAACGTTGATGGAACAGGTGTAAATAAGTGGTTTTGAAAGAACACGACATACTATGTACTGGATTTCTTGGAACAAGAAAATAATGAGTCAATAAGTTAATGGCTTTATTTCTGTTAGAAAATTGGGTATAATGAGTTTGGGGCTTTTTCATCCTCCTTACTCCACCAGAGCAGGGACAACCAATGTGGCCATTCCCACGTCATGCATAGAAACCAAATGGAACTTTGGCTGCCATGTCTTCTCCCCTCGTTTGTCTCCAATACCTTCAGACCCATGCAGTACAGGCTGACTGTGACTCTACTTCCAGATGACAGACACCGTGAAGTTTCCACCCCAGAGCGAAGGAGGCCTGGGCAGAAGAACAGGAGTGAATTTCTGTAACCTTTGCTTCAGTGGCTTCCTCCAGATCCCGCAGACGGAACCTGCTTAGCGGGAAAGCCATGCCCCAGATTCGCTTCCCCCATCTATTAATCAGCCTTTATTTCCTAGATGACGGAGAAGATTTATTAACCTGTGAAGATTCTCCAGCCCCCTCAGAAAAAGAATCGTCTTTGTCAGCTCACTTCATAAATCTTGCCTGACATGGAATCAGAGAATGGGGAAAGAGGAAGAAACCCAAGGAGGCGTGAGAAAGCCAAGAGAGTCTAATCACAGAGGCCTAGCGACCTCACTAAGAGCTGGGGGTTGGGATGGGGGAGGGAGGGAGTCAGTTGTCAGCAAGAAAGTTGGGAAATAGTGAATGAAAGGGATTAGAACGGAGAAGAAACAAGATTTTATTATGTGTAGCTGGCAAGGAACAAATCCCCCTTTAATGCACTTTGAGAAACACGTAGCAGCTGAAATAACTTCTGGGTTATTTTTGGTCTAGTCTGGGCGCAGCTACAAGGCATCCTCTGCAGTGATTGGACGGCTGGGCTGTCTGTCAGCGTGTTTAGAATTACACCTCCCACTAGCTCGTGCGGTAACCTTTCCAACTTGGGAAACTTGTCTTTGATGAGAACCACTTGACCACACCCTCCTAATAGGATCACTAAGAAACCAACTCATACTCCCAGAGGGTGATTACACTGATTTACAAGGACTACATAAAACGAACTTGCCCAGACGTTGTGAAAACCCACATCAAATCTGCGCACTTGCTTAGTAACAAACGCATTTTCATTTCATTCTGTTTTATTTCAGAAAGATTAAGATCTGTAGAATAATAATACATGATAACATCCCGGAAAAGTGAGAGCAGGTTTTTGAAATGGCAAGCCTGTAACAGAGCATGCAGCCAAAATCCATCTTCGAATGCCGTGCACAGTTGCTGCTGACGGACCTCACGTTCGGCTCCGGGCTTTCTAGCTGCTGCTGGCTTAAAGAAGAGAAAGCGATCAGTTGCAGAACTCACCAGGTCCACGCGATGAAAGTGCAGGGAGAGAAACGAACGGGAAACGAATGTCTTTTCGTTGGTTGGCAAAATGGGACGAGGACACAGGGACTTCCCACAATGTCCTGTAACAGTTTCAGACACAAACTTCACCTGCTATTGCTTATAATGCCTGTCATCGACAGCTTGGAAGCTAAAGCCAAATCTGCATACAACCTGGATGGGGATATTACTCTCCAGTTTGACCAACACAGTGACTAGGCTCAAAGAGGGTTAACCAACTTCCCACTCGGATTCCCGCAGCACCACTCGACTCAATGGGCTGAAAGTCTCGCAGTACTCACACAGTGCCAACCCACAGAGCGTGAGAAGTCTCCTGCACCCAAAGTTGCTCTCCTCGGTCTTCACACACACATACTTGTTTCCCCTTCAAAACTCTGGAAGATGGGATTTCGGAGGAAGCAATCCTGTAAGCGTTTGCTGAAAGAGAAAATACTCCCTTAGCTTTGGGGTGCCCTCTGTGCTAGCACCCATGTTGGCTTAAGTATTGATTGAGGCAGAATGGGAACTGCTGGGTTCCAGGCTGCAGTAGTGGCTGCACCCTGTGGGCAGTGCCAGAAGCCCCTGGTCTTCCCAGCTGGTCAGCCACAGCTCACAGGTAAAGTCATTTCTGGCAGGGAAGAGTGTTCATGGGGGAAAAAAAAAACAAAAGGCAGAAGGGGGGGGGCAGGACTGGGCCACACTAAAGGGCACACTAAAGTGGCAGACCCCAGGAGCAGGGTTTCATTGCTCATACTCAGCAGCCCATAGCCAGGGTGACAAGCCAAGGAGGCCCACACGAGGGGGAGGGGGCAACAGCAAGCTAGGAGCATAGATCTTTCCAAAGGCACGCTTGCATCCCCATCCCAGACCCACTGGAGGAGGATCCCAAGCCACGCTGACCCCAGATGATTCCGATAGGCAGGAAACTGAAACCTGAGCTGGCACTTGAAGTCAAGATCAGTTCCTCACACTCCGTAATATTTATTAAGACCTCTTAAATGTCAGGCTCTGGGCTAGCCACAAGCGAGAGGGATAAACACAGACGCAACCTTGTACTCGAGTGTACAGTTCACCAGAGGAGACAGAGTGAAGAAATACACACAGACAAGTATTGACATTTCCTCTTGCCCAGAACCCAAGCTGTCTGCCACAGCTGCATCTGCCGATTCCCCAGTGCCCGGGAAATCCAGTGCTATTGAGCAAAAGGAGCTGTCTGCAGTAAGGCAGACCGTGAAAGGAGGAAAGCGCCCTCTGGTGGCCCTCTGAGTGGTGGCGCCTACAAGAACCCCAGTTCTACGTGGAACTAGGCTACAGGCTGGTAGCCACCGCAAGTGATCTCAGAGAAGCAGGGAGAAGCAGAGGATCCTGTTTTGTTTGAAGTGTAAATCTCTCTCCAGGGTCAAATCAATTGCATTCTTCCTTGTGTCTTTTGTTCTGGGGTCAAGTGTCTGGACAGTGGTCACCATTCTCTTCTGGGTTGTCATGTGACACGCTCTACAGCTGAGGCTTCACTCTGTGTCTAAGTCCTTGAAACTCTAGCACACAACAGAGGCAGCAGAGAGGCGTTCAGAGCACACACGGCCGACAAAACAAATGATCTGCTCCTTCCAACCGGCCCAGTCGGGCCTGCTTTGTAGGATCTGGGGCGCAAGGCAAATAGTCATACCCCTGAAGTCTCTGAATTTTCTAAAAATAAATGACTTCTTAAAATATTTAAATATAATCTATGTCCTTCCTAAGAGTCTCTATGAAAATAATATTCATAAGGGGTAAACTTTGTGCTTGGAGCTAAGCCTGGTATGGTTTCATTTGCAAGAGAGTAACATGTAAATTTATGATAATAAACTGTATTATTTAAATGAAATTATAAAAATAAGAGTAGCTCACTCATATTCCGTTTTCATGAATGCTGACACCTCTTGAAGAACATGGCAGTGTGATTTGTATTCCGGCCTGGGTTGGAGCGAGATCCACGGGAATCCGGGCATGGTGGCTTGGAGTACGGAAGCCCAGTCAAACCCCCGCGTGGTTTGACTAGCATTTCCTGCACATTGTGACCCAAGAAGCCAGGAAAAAGTCTGCTAAGCACAGGCACCTGTGTTACGGGACCGACAAAATCACTCAACAGCAATTCTGAGAGGCTGTCAGGAAGGAACGTGTCAAGAGAAAGCACGAAGGGAGGATATTTGAGGGCCCTGATGGAGGAATTGGATGGGCGGGCAGGGGGGAAAGAGAAAAGCACAAGGAAAAAATATAAAGAACTGTTTTCAGTGGCGCTGAATCCATAGACGGCAAAAGCCAGCGGACCTCAGCATTGGTTTGAGACACGTTGACGCTGCCTCTAAAGCTTGTGAGATCCTCTCCTGAACGAAGAAAGAGCAGAGACGATGAAGTGCTTCTGCCAAACATGTAATCCATCTGAGCTGAAAGACAGTTGGCCCGGTCGCTCCTCTCCAGGCAGCATGGTCCCTCGCTGGATTCCACCTGTAGAGCCAAGAGTCGCTCTGTCCATGGTGTCTGGCTGAGCCCGGGGTGTCAACCCCCGGCACCTGTGTCTGGGAGGTACAGGCCAAGGGCGGACACTGGCCAGAGAACAGCTTCGGTCACCTCTGGATGACAGACACCCAGTCGTCACTATCCACAGCTTTGGATTGTGCCTGTGAGGCCCGCTGTAGGTGATAAGCCTGCCTGACTCCAGACACCGTTCTGGCAAAGTCTATGAGAGAGTGATTACAAATAACGGTATTAGCCTTGGAGACAGACACTCAAGCACAGAAATTCTGTTCTTGTCAGTTGACAATCATGCCTCCGTAAGCTTTAGCTCCTGTACAGTTAAAATGCCAATTATAAAGGACGGTCACCTCAGTAAAGGGGGAAATAGTAAGGTTACGAATCTGTCATCAGGGTCTGTCATTGTGAGCATCTGATGGCTCGACTCTTCCCTAAGTCTGAAGTTATTCAATGTCTTCCCTGAACTGTGTAGAACCTCACAGGAGTGGGTCAGTCAACATTCTAGGAAGAAGTGGAGAGCCCACCCCACCCCTAGCTGAGGAACTATTGATGTCTCAGTGGGGGAGAGTCAGTTTTCTCTAAGAGTGTGGCTCCTAGCCTAGCCAAGCAGTGGTGGCGCACACCTTTAATCTAGCACTCGGGAGGCAGAGGCAGACGGATCTTTGTTGAGTTTGAGGCTAACCTGGTCCACAGCCACAACTGCCGTGAGCTCATGAGGGCAACGAATGTCCAGTTTTAATTTGTTTTTATTATGAGTTATTTAGTCTTCATCTAGTCTATTAGCAAATGTGTTAAATTTTAAAAGAGCCTTGTTTCGTCTACTAAACATTTTGACCTTTCTGGAGCAACAGTTACTAAGCACCCTTCTTTCTGCCTTAGCCCTCAGTGAGGCAGTCGTCCAAGGCCAGGGACTCAGAGCGGTAAACATGGAAATTATTTTACCAGAAAAAATTCATGAGTACCCGCACAAAGTGTTTCAATTAACTCCATTTTTTTTTCTAGATGGATCTTAACCTCTAAATCAGCAATTTACCTCAGCCATGTTGTTTGTTCCGTTTCCTTCTTCCATCAAAATTCAAATACTTGGGCCCGGGAGATGGGTAATATCACTAGCTATGCAAGTCTGACAGTGAGTTCGATCCCCGGAGCCTACATAAGCAGGACTCGTATGAAGAAACAGGAGACGCAGACGGGTGAATTGCCGGGAAGTTCACAGGCTAGCTATCCCGGAGTGCAGAGCGCAGCAGCAGAGCGAGAAGGAGCCCTGCTTCACCAAGCTGGACAGAGAGATCCGACTCCCACCCACACTGACCCGCGTGCACCCACACTCACACACGCAGTCACGAATGCAGCCTGCACCCCTTCCCTGCCTCCTGCTCAGACTCCGGCTGGGAATCAGGCCTGCAAGGATGTGTGGTCTATTGTGTGAGTACGTGCGACAGTTCTTGTCATCTGGGAAGAGGGACCCCTTGTGAGGAGCTGCCTCCTCCAGAGTAGCCTATGGTCACGTCTGGGGTGCATTTTCCCGATTAGTGAGTGATGTGGGGGTGCTCACCCCACTGTGGGTAGTGCCACCCAGGGACTGGCCACCCTGACTGTAAGAAGGCAGGTTGATGAAGCCAGAAAGTGTCAATTCCTCTATAGCCTCTACTTCAGTTTCTGATTCTAGGTTCCTCTCTTGAGTTCCTGTGTTTGTTTCCTTAATGATGGGCTGAGACCTGTAGCTAAATAAACCATTTCCATTCCCAGTTGCTTTTGGTCATGGTGTTAGCCACATCAGGGAGAGCAAACCAAGGCAGCACGTGCTTGGTACCAATAAGTGCAACTATGATAACTTTTAGTTTAGGGGAAAAAGAACTTATTAAGAGCTAAATTTTATTTTAATAAAAAAAAGTTGTGATAAAAGCAAGTATTTTTGTGGGCTACTGTGACAAGTGCAGACCACGCAGAGAGAGTAGACTAGCTTCCTCGGCTTCCTGGCCCCATAGTTCTCATGGGGAACACAGAGGGGGTTATAACTGATTTTTGTTAATTCAGTAATTAAAGCATTAGATGTAAATGTCCAGTTTTAATTGGACTGTGGGTACACATGATATTGTTGATCGTATCCCCTTTCCTGACTCATGAAGGATCTCAGCCATGCTGTCCTGCCTGGTCTTACTTAGTTCCATAGTGGCTGCCACTTGCCGGTCACATACGTTCCTCCAGATAAAGCCATAGAACATCCTAACTCCTTACCTTGGAGTCTATACTTAAGGATTACAAGTCTCTAAATCCTTCAAGGACAAATATATCATCCCCCCCCCACCCTTTGATCTCACTCAACGCCAGTCAAACAGTGACCCTCAAGAAGGGGAAACTGTCCCAACCAAGTCCGCCTTTGTCAGAGCACTGTGCCCAGGGTGTGCGTCTTCCCGGAACAGATCATCACTTAGCAGGGGAACTTGGTTGTGATGCACACAACTCTGCCAACATAGTGAATTACTGACCCTGGCTCCGTTTGGGTTTCCTTATCTACAGAACCGGGATAACTGTCACAAGGGCTTTTGTGGGGAGTGAAAGAGACAAGACAGGTAGGTGTCAGATCAGAAACACTCAATAGATGCCCATCCTTGGTACACCCCCAACGTAAGTAATCAGGAATTATGTCCCAGCATCTTAGGTCTGACTGCAGGGACACCTTAAAATCAATCCTGTTTTTCTGGACACCATGCAAGATGCTATTACACTCTTTTGAAACTGAAGTCCATGTTATTTAGCTCTGTTTTTGTTAACGTACATAGAACCTCCTTCCCTGAAGCTAATTTGCCTATCCAGAAGAAATCCCTTTGTTCACACAGCACACCAGTTTGCAAGGGGTCACCTGTCATGCTTCAGAAGGCTTGAGACACTGACAAGAGGGCAACAGTCCTGGCAAATGCACGGGTTTAAAGACAAGGTCCATAAGGTTGCCCTAACCCCCGCCATTGTCAACTTCTATGATAGCTCATCAGGACACCACACCCACGTAGCTACAAGAGGGACATGGCTCTTAATTTATGTTTAAATCATGTATATGTGTCTGTGGGAGTGTGGGTATGGACAGGTGTGCACAGGTGCCCGAAGGGGCCAGAGGCATTGGATCCCCTGAAGATGAAGTTGAGGGTGTAATCCCCGTATGGGTGCTGAGGATCAAACTCTGGTCCTCAGGGAGAACAGATACACACTCTCAACAGATGAGACATCTCTGCAGCCCCCCCCCCTTTTTGTTTTAAATCAACAAAGGCTACGTCTTTACAAAAGTAGCGAATGCGCCTCTCAGGCACTTGTGACCTGCCAGCTGAGGCCAAGTGGTTGGTTTGTCGCAAATATTTTGATTTCCTGGTTCCTCCAATGACGTAGGATTCCCCTCTGTATGCTGTGAATACCACTGGTGAATAAAGAAACTGCCTGGGCCTGTTGATAGGGCAGGGTAGAGACACGAAACTGAATGCTGGGAGAAAGAAGGCAAAATCAAAGAGAAGCCATGGAGCCGGAGACAGACAAGCTAGAACCTTGCCAGTAGGCCACAAGCTTCATGGTAAAATATAAAATAATGGAAATGGGTTAAATTAAGATGTAAAAGCTAGCCAATAAGAAGTTAGAGCTAAAAGGCCAAGCAGTGATTTATTTAATACAGCTTCTTGTATGAAATACAGTGTGGTTATTTCAGGAGTCTGGGCAGCTGGAAAACAAACAAGCGGCCTCCTACAACACTCCAAGCCTCTCTCCAGAGAAAGGTTCCCAATCAATCAATCAATCAATCAATCAGGCAATCATTTCTGAAGCACTGTTTTTCTATCAAGATTATAGACAGAGGAAGGCAAAGTCACCTGCTTTTTCTGCTTCTAGCGTGAGATTTTCCCTATAGCCAGGAGTGTGTTTCTTATCCTCACTTACCCCTCTCCTCACTAACCCCTCTCCTCACTGCCCCCCTCCTCACTGCCCCCCTTTCCTCACCTTCCCCCTCACTACTCCCCTCTCCTCTTCTCCTCACTACAAGCTCCCCAACTCTCAGCTCTGGGCTCAGGTTCCACCTCTTCTCACTCACCCCAACAGCACTGTGTCCCATACTTCAGGACGCTGAATCCCAGCAAGCCTTCCCTATGTTCTTCAACACTCTTTGAGAGAACAGCGTGTTGAAAGTGTGCACTGAGACGCTCCGGAGTTCTTTCTGTATAGTCTTGAGGCCAAGGGCTCCCACCCATACCCTTCTGAAGTTGCACTGCCCCGTACAATCCTCAATGTGCCGTGCTAACCTTTTTTCTCTAAGCACCATACTCAAGCATCCACACTGGCAAACTGTTTACAGTTCATAAAAGCGGAATGAGAGTGAGACCCTCCTGAGTCCTCTTGGCATCTCTGTTAATTTTAAGAATATTTGCTTCTACATCCAGCTCCCTGACTAGTCTGAAAATGTCTTAAGAGATGGAACTTAATTTTGATCATCTGTGTAGACTCAAAGCTTACTTCTTGAAATATAATAGGTGATCAAAAATGTTTAGATGTACAGACAGAAAGATGGATAAATGATTAGATAGATGGATGGGTGGATGGCTTGAATAGAAACCCTAAAAGACTTTAAGAAGGATGACAGTCCTTGAACTTATTTGACCCTAACTTCTCTTCATGTTGCTCTCTTCTCTTCTCATGGGACTCCAGTGAAGCTCAGAGACCACAGAGAAGCCATTTTCACCAACCAGTGGCTCTATTCCTTTATGGATGTCCTGGTCATTTCTGCCTCAAGAATCCCATTCAACCGCTTTGTTTTGTCTTTTTACAGAAAAGCAGGTTTCTCCTGGTGGATATACTTAGCCTATTCTAAGTTTAGGGACATCAATGACACTTCGCTTCAATCTTGGAAAGCCAACCTTGCTTTCCAACTGCTCTTCACTGTCAACTTGAGTGAAATGAGCGGAATTGGAGTCACCTGGGAGACACACCTCTGGGTGTCTCTGCTTCTAGAGGCTCTATTGAGGCAGGACGACCCACCCTGCATATGGGAGGCACTGTCCTATAGGCTGTGGGACCAGACTAAAGAAGGAAGAAATCTGCTTTAGCTTACCTCTGCTTCCTGACCGAAGATAACCTGTGGCCACCTGCCTCACACGCCTACTGCCCTGCGTTTCCCAACATGACAGATTCATTTATTCCCCCTCAAATCATGAGCCAAAATAAACCTCTGTCTTCTGGAGTTGCTTTTCGTCAGGCATTCTGCCACAATGGTGAGAAGGTGATTAATACACTACCAAGCCTTTGTAATACTGATATTAACAACAAAAAAAATATATCCCCAGTGCTAGGATTAAAGACATGTGTCAAACTCTTGGCAAGAGTTTTGCTCTTAAGGCTTAGATGCTTCCATTTATCACAGATGTAGGATATTTCAAATATGCTGATGCAATTACTAAATACGGTGACTAGTTCGTTTTATGTCAACCTGACACAAGTTGGAGTCTTATCAGAAGAGGGAACCTCAACTAAGAAAACGCTTCTGTAAGATCAGGCTGTAGACAAGACTGGAGGGAATTTTCTTACCTGGTAATTGATGTTGGAGGGCTCAGCTCACTGTGGGTGCTGCCAGCTCTTGGCTGGGGAGACTGGCCTGAGCAAGCCATGGGGAAACAAGCTAGGAAGCAGCACCCCTCCACGGCCTTTGCTGATGCTCCTGCCTCCGCGTTCCTGCCCTGCCCTCCCTCAGCTGTGGCCTTTTGCCTGGAAGTATAATCCGAATAAACCCCTTTCCTCCCAGGCTGCCTTTGGCCATAGTGTTTACTCACAGCGGTAGAAACCCTAAGTACGACACTAAGTAAGATGCATCTAGGAAATAATGATATTCCTAAGTTAGCCCCCATGAAATGGGGGTGACATCTATTACCAAGAGTCTTTGAAATGAGAAACTGAACAGGCGAGCGCAGAGAAACCAGTGTAGCCATTGTCCTCGAGGAGGGAGCCGTGAAGTCAAAGGGGATCCCCACACTCTGTCGGGTACCGTGTCTCTATTAAATTTTTAAGAAGGAAACCGGAGCCCCTGCTCAGCTGGCTCCACAACCCCTGCAGCCTGTGCAGGACGCTGGTGACTCCCTTCACCCGCTTCAACTGTATAATGCAAGGTGTGTCTGCTTAGGAAGCGTTGAATTCGGGGAGGAAATTCCTCTATGAATTCCTGGTAACGTTATTAGCATCTCGGGACACGCGCTCGCCTCTGACCTAATTATTCCTGCTATTTTCAACCGCGGATTGTGACACCACCAGCCCCGTCCAAAGACTAAAATAAAACAATCTTTGGAAAATTCCTGTGGTGTGCGCATCAAGCGGAGAGGGAGCTGACCTTCAAAAGTCTCAGCGAGGCACTAGTTCACAGGGCCCATCATTCCCTGCACCCCACACGCCCTAGTGAGCCTTCCCAACTTATTTGTAACCTCCGGTTTAGTTCCCTCGCCCCCAACTGCTTAGCGAAAGGCTTTCTCTGCCGGGACATGCCACAACTTGTAGAAGTCTTCCAGCCAATCCGAACTATGACATGAACAGTGGCTACGAAGAAATAAGTGGAGCCAGGTGTTCAAATGTTGCCAATGCCATCCTTGTTGGTCTATTTATAACCCAAAGTCCGGGCACTGGAATGCGGGGCCCTATTGGCTGCTGCCCAGAGTCATGTGGTATTCTAGTTCATCTCACAGAATAAGAGGCTAAGTGGAGTCTTGCTCGAACTTTCAAAGGAAGAAAGAGCCTAAAGCCCAGGAGCTGCAAGGCGTGTGACTCAGGTTACATCCTTAATTCCTACCACAGCCTACCAGGGAGGTATTACCGTCTCCTTCTCACAGATAAGAACGCGCAACCTCTGCAAGATTAAATGTCCTGCTTAGGCAAGAGGTAAAGCCAGGTGGGGAAGCAGAATGGTGTGGACCTAAACCCCACGTTTGCCGTCACTGTTAGGTCAGACTCAGCCACACTGCCTGCTCCAGGACCAGGGTCCAGCATGGGCACTGTGACAGGAAGAACTTCTGCAACATTTGGGGGGCTTCACCTTTTCGTTGTTGTTGTTGTTTTGCCCAGCTGGGTGACTTTTATCTCTTTAAACCTCAATTTCCTCGTCTTTATCAAAACAGAAATCATGGGGCTGCGTTCAGTCCATAAAGTGTTTGTCCTGGCAAGCATGAAGACCCAAGTTTGATTCCCAGAACCCACATTTAAAAAAAAAGGAAGAAAAGAAAAGAGAGAGAGAGAGAGAGAGAGAGAGAGAGAGAGAGAGAGAGAGAGAGAAGAGACAGGTGTGGTGGCACACATGTTTGTGATCTCAGCACCCGGGAGGCAGAAACAGGTGGCCCCCTCATGCTCACTGGCCAGCTGGCCCAGCCTATTTGGAAACTAAAGGCCTGTGATGGATCCTGTCCCAGAGAGCAGGTCTGGGGAGATGGCTGAGTCAGTAAAGTGCTTGGCTCATAAGTGTGAAACCCTGCATTTTGATCCCCAGAACTCCTGGTTTGTTTTGTTTTTGTTTTTGTTTTTTTAAAAAATCCAGGCAAACTTCCTTCTTCTTTGAGTGATGGTGAGAGACAGGTGGGTCACTGGAAGCTCACAGGCTGTTAGTCTGACCTTTTTATTAAAAGGTGTATTTCTTCTCATTTTCTGAGTATTAATATTTACCTGTGGTACATATGTGTGCTACATGCATACCTGATGCCCAAGGAGGCCAGAAGAGGGCACTGGAATCCCTGAGACCATAGTGACAGACAGTTGGGAGTGACCCTGTGGGTGCCGAGTCTTCCGTATGAGCGGCAAGCACTCTTAACCACTGAGCCCTGTCTCCAGCCCCAAGTCTAGTCAATCCAGTCCTGCACCAGTGAGAAACCCCCATGTCTAACAAAAATGTAGCGGTTGCCTGAGGAATGACACCCAAAGTTGTCCTCTGACCTCCACATGACTGCACATGTGTACATATGTATTCATGTGTACAACCACACACATGAGCACACACGATCACACCCACCCACATGAACACACACACCCACATACATGAGCATACACACCCACACACATGATCACATACCCGTGCACATGAGCACACACATGAGCACATACATCCACATACGTGAGCACACACCCACACACATGAGCACATGCACACACCTGAAGGTGGATGGGTGCACATATGTATTCATGTGTATATCCACACACATGAGCACACACTCACACACATGAGTGTGCACACACACACATAAGCACACACACACACACCTGAAGGTGGATGAATGGCGCCTGGGGAACAACACCTGAGGCTGGCTGTCCTCTGATCTCCACACATGTGTACATATACACGTATACACACATGAAAACGCACACTTGGATACATATACAAATAAAGTAGAGATCATTATAATTCTAGCCCAGGCATTTTAAATAGTTTTGAAATAATCATAGCTATTTTGTTTTCTACCAGGCCTCTTCATGTGTTAAGTAAAATAATAGCACAAGCTAATACTTGAGAACGCTTGCTCCAGGCCAGCTACTGCACCTTGGGCTTGAGTTTGATTTACACATGTCCCTAATGAAATAACTCTAGCTAACATTTCCTGAGTTCTTACCACATACCATGGTCTATTTTAAGCACCCTGCTCCTCTTAACTTAAAGTAACTACTCATATTAAGTAGCAGGTAACTGGGGCACCCAAGATTGATGCCCCAAGTTTGCCAATAATGAGATGGAAGTTCAGAGAGGGTAAGTAAGTTATCTGTGGTCACACAGCCAGGAAAACAGAGGCCTTGCTGAGAACTCAGACTACCTGGGAATTCCATTTCCAGGTATCTCAAATTTCACTCTTGTGCTCCTGGTTGTGGTCAGGGCCTTTGCATTTAAAGCTGTCAAATGTGGGCCAGGCAGAAAGGTGCACACCTTCAATGCCAGCACTTGGGAGTCAGAGGCAGGTGGACCTCTGTGAGTTCAAGGCTAGACTGGTCTACAGAGTGAGTTCCAGAACAGCCAGAATACACAGTGAGACCCTGTCTAAAAAACCAACTAGACAAACAAGCTACCGAAAGTGCTGAAGTTGTGAGCCCTCAACTTCACAAGGGAAGACATTAATAATGTAGCCGATCCTCCAGTCTGTACTACTTCATCCCACTGCCGTGATGCCCACAATGACCAAAAGCAACTTGGGGAGGAGAGGATTTATGTCACCTCCGAGCTCCCAGGTCACTCTCTGTCACTGAGGAAAGCCTGGGCCAGAGCTAAAGCAGGAACCTGCAGATCTGAAGCAGAGGCTGTGGGGGAGCATTGCTTCCTGTCTTGCTTTCTCTGGCTTGCTTATCTTTCTTGCTTTCTTACATAGCCCAGGACCTAGGGGTGTCTCTGCCTGCAGTGGTCTGGGTCCTCCCACATCAATCAGAAATCAAGAAAACAGCCCACCCACTTGCCTCCCTTGGGCCAATCTGTTGGAGGCATTTTCTCATTTGGAGTTCCCTCTTCCCAGATGACTCGAGTTTGTGTCAAGTTGACCAAAAATTTCACCAATACTCATGCAGAATTCCAGTAGAGGCCTCAGAAAGTGATAAGGGAATGGGAACATGGCTTGTGGGTTCCAGGGACGTCTTCAGGGAGAGTCTGTGGCTTTGTTGGAGATAAACAGTATTAGGGGTGGGCGGAAGGCAGTGAGGAGGGGGGCCCAGCAATTGAGAATGGAGTGTGTTTGAGGAAGAATGGGGAGACAAGAGTGACAAATGGTGGGATTCATGTGGGAAGGTAGAGATAAAATTAGACATGAGAATCAGGAGAAGTTACCGAAGACCTTGACAACACCTAAGAACTTCAGCATCCCTTATAGGGGTGCCGGGAAACTTCGGGGCGGAGGAGGAAATGTTGAGAGGAGGAGGAGGAGCGTGGCTGAAGGTGGGGAGACCACAGAGATTGGGAGGCCCTGGAAGCACCCAGCTTTGACTCGGGTGATGGCAGCCAATGAGAGGAAGAAAGGCTGATGCAGAGTCGATAGGCTTGGAAAAAGACTCACACAGGAGGATCTGAGTCGCTCCATCCCACCCCACCACCTGTCTCTGCTAATGACCAGCTAGCACACAGAGATGCCACAAACGTGTGTGTTAGGTAAACGAGTCAGTAGTCTAGCTTCAGGCCCAGAATCTTAATTCTGCACACGAATAAAATATCCTGGACTCTAAGAAGCTTCTCAGCCAGCAGAGCCTTTCCCGTGCATGCATGAGGACTTGAGGTCCACCCAACACCATGCAGAAAGCTCACATAATGTGCGTTTATAATCACAGGGCTGGGGAGGCAGAGATGGGAGGATCCCTGGGGCTAACTGGTCAACCAGCCGAGGCAAATTGGAGAGACCCAGCTTCCAGTAACAGACTCTGTCTCACAAGCATGTGATCAAACCGGACTCTCTGAATGTGGCTGACAGTGGAGGCTGACTGAGAAGCCAGTGATAATGGCACTGGGATTTGATCCTACTGCATGTACTGGCTTTTTGGGAGCCTAGTCTGTTTGGATGCTCACCTTCCTAGACCTCGATGGAGGGGGGGAGGGCCTCACAAGGTAAATGACTTCTGGGGAAAGATGCCCTAGGTTGACCTCTGACCTCCACACACATGAGCACCTTCACACACACACACACACACACACACAGAGATCTTGAAATTTGTATAAATTAAATAAGTCTTGTGTGGCCTAAACTAACCTGTCAAATCTTGATAACTGTCCAAGGTTCTTCTCTCCTCCAGCATGCTGTTAATTTGAGAAACCTGATATCCACAAACGGTGACCTCAGCAGCAGAAATTGAGACGTGGGAGAGATTTCTGGGGTTCTTGTATAAAATTAATTTGTATTTTACGAAGTAAAACTTGCTATTAGGAATACCGGCTAAGCATTTTCAATTGGGGACCAGAGCAAAAGTGAGAATTAATGACTAGACAAAGATGCAGTTGAGGATCGTAAGCAAAATTATCACTGGAAGGCATAAAAACACTTTGTGATCTCCGTGCATAAAAAATGTTTCTGGCTTCTCATTATCTAATAGAGTATTCCAGTCTGGGAGAGAATTGTTGCCAGGATGCTGTCCTCAGCTGCAGCAGAAACCCATGCTGCGGGGATCGCTTGGCTTGCACGTGTCAATCACTGGCCTGCCCGCATACATAGAAGTCCACGGGCCGCACATGGGTGAGCTCTATTGCTGCAGAGCACTGCCAAGCTTCGGGTGTATCTTTGGGGGGGTCTCTTTATATTAATTCTGAAACTTTTGATCCATCTTATCAATCGTTGTCTCCAAAGGCAAAGGAAGGTTATTGAAATGTCTCTGAGAGTCATAACTAAGTCAAGGCCATAAAGGGGGCATAAGAAGATTTACATATTTCTGCCTCTTAGGTTTTTTCTTTACAATTCTTTTTTTTAACTTTTATTTATTTATTAAAGATTTCTGATTCTTCCCCGCCACTGCCTCCCATTTCCCTCCCCCTCTCCTAGTCAAGTCCCCCTCCCTCGTTAGCCCAAAGAGCAATCAGGGTTCCCTGCCCTGTGGGAAGTCCAAGGACCACCCACCTCCATCCAGGTCTAGTAAGGTGAGCATCCAAACTGCCTAGGCTCCCACAAAGCCAGTTCGTGCAGTAAGAAAAAAAACCCATTGCCATTGTTCTTGAGTTCTCAGTAGACCTCATTGTCCGCTATGTTCAGCGAGACCGGTTTTATCCCAGGCTTTTTCAGATCCAGGCCAGCTGGCGTTGGTGATTTATTTATTTATATTTTATGTGTATGTTTTGCCTGCTTGTATGGCTATGTACCATGTGCCTGCAGTGCCAGAAGAGGCCAGAAGAGGGCATCAGATCCTGTGAAATTGGATTTACAAATCCTTGTGAGGGTCATGTGGTTGCTGGGAATTCAATCTGAGTCCTCTGGAAGAGCAAGCAGTGCTCTTAACCACGGAGCTAGCATCTCTCCAGCCCCTCTTTAGATTTCTTAAACACAAGGAGACACACCAAGCTTAAATCTGCTAGAAATGAAGCTAGACATTGCTAAATTACTAATGTTTATAATCTATTATTTTTTGGCATGCAGTCAAGAAGATCCTCACACAAACCTCAATCCTAGTTACTGAGTACTGAGAGCTCAATACAATTTTGTGAGAAAAGGCAAGGAAACACACCTAATGTGTGCGTGTATGTGTGTGTATATTTATATGGGTATATGTATATATAAATATATATTAATACATGTATATGGTATATGCATGTGTATATGTTACAGTATATATAAATTGATCAAACATATAAATGCATTTAAAATTTTATTTAAATATATGCAAATGTTTGGAAAAAGACTCTAATTCATGGATCCGAAGATTTAAATATATTGGAGTCTGCAGTGACTAGGGGGTGCTCCTACACAAAATCTATGCTCACCCAGAACCTGTGGGGCCTCATTTGTAGCTAGGTATTTGGAGATATATTTAACAATATTGTGATATACACCTCCTGGATTACCCAAATGGGCTCTCAATGACTTGTTCCTTTATAAGAAGCAGAAGGAGGAGAGACACAAATCCAGAAGAAAAGTGGATAAGGACAAGATAAGGACAGGAAAGAAGTCTGTGCAGGCATGGAGGCAGAGACTGAAGTCATCCACTGCAAGTCAGGGACACCTGAAGCCACCAAAAGCTGGAAGAGGCAACAAAGGCATCCCCACTGGATGAAGGCATCCCCACTGGATGAAGGCATCTCCACTGAATAAATAATCCACTCTCTGGGCTCCGGGTTCCTAATTACACGATGGATCTTGTTGTTCCCACGACACTGACAGGGCTGTGTGACTCTTTCTGTTTTTCGCAGCACTAATTAGTAATGGCAATATAACCCTCTTGAATCTGTTTTCACCTTTCTAATAGCTCAAATTGCTTCACAGAGATTGTCCTTTTCAGGCCAAGCATGGCAGCCCATGTCTGTGATTCCCACATGTTGGAGGTAGAGGCAGGAGGACCAGAAGTTTAAGATCAGGCTCTAGCCACATGAGACCGTGTTTCAATAAAATGCTTTATCATTTTGTTTCAAAAATGCTCCTATGGATTCGCATCTACAGCGTTATGAAGATATTAGAATGAGAAATGACGTTTTAACATCATTCAAGAAATTTCAAAATACGACTCTCTGACTAAAAAGGAATCATGGTTTGTTTCCATATATATGAATTGTGAGGGTAAAAACACATAAAGGTTTCTGAAGTTGGCTACATGTACAGGTGACCATGTATGTATTCAGTCATAGGTTGGCTCAACAAGCGTCTTGTAAAAATCTCCCTGGTGCCAGGTAATAATCTAGGCATAAAATGTCAACAAAAACAAAACAACGTCAGTGTCCCCAAAGAATTAGCTATTAGTAGAAGAGATTTACAGTGTTGTTTGTTTGTTTGTTTGTTTTGAGATGTCTCTTCACAGAGCCCTGCTGTCCTGGAACTCATTATGTAGGTCAGGCTGGCCTTGAACTCACAGAGATCTGCCTGCCTCTGCTTCCAGAGTGCTGGAATTAAAGGTACGCGCCACCTGGCCCAGATAAATCTTACAGTTTTAACAACAAATCACCTTTAAGTTAGTACTCTGGAAAGAAAAATAGACGGTATCAAAAAGAGGGGGTGGGAGAGATGAGAAGTGGGTGAAATCTTATTTTAGTTGGAATAGACAGGTATTTGAATAAGAAGTAAGACGTTTTGAAGAAATAAATATGTGGGGTTGGAGAGATGGGTCAGTGGTTCTTCAGAGAACCCAAGTCAAGTTCCCTGCCCCACATCAAGTGGCTCACAATGACCAATGAGGGCAGCTGCAGGGGATCTGATGCCCTCTTCTGGCCTCTGCAGGCATTGCATTCATTCGTGTGCATGCAAAACTGCTGCTGTTTAAAAACCTTGGGATGGGATGAGAAAAAAAAGTCATCCAATTTAACTGTATTGAACAAATATTAAGGATAGACTTGTGGGGCCATGGTTAGTACCTGGAGAATAAGTGTCAAGACCCTGCTTGAGGCAAGACAATCACAGCGTCCACGGGAACTCTGCTCACGAGGCTTGCAATTCTTCTGTGTGTCTAAACATTTCACTAACAAGCACCCTATCTCGGGGTTCTGGGAAACCATCAGAAGCTGTTAACCCTGCCAGACCTTGCTTAATTTAGTCTAATCAAAAGTAACCTTCAAAAGCAGGGATCCTTTCTGGGGAGCCTAATTCTTGTGGGTAACCACCCGGCATTCCTTTAAACTGTTCATGCTCAGAGATAGAATAAAGCCAGTTTGTTTACAGAAGATTGTCTGCTCTAAAGCAAGCCGATCGTGTGTTGACAGAACACACAGATTTCATTCTTCCTGCAGGCTCATGGTCTCTCAGAGCCTTTCCCTTCACACATGTGGCAGCCTGAATGTAATTGACCTCCATAAACTCCATAAGGAGGTGTGGCCTTGTTGGAGGAAGTGTGTCATTGTGGAGACAGGCTTTGAGGTCTCATATATATGCTCAGGCCACGCCCAGCACCGCAGGAAGAACTCTCAGTTCCTTCTGCAGCGTCGTGTGTGACCTCATGCTACCTTGCTTCCCACCATGGCAGCGATAATGGACTAAATGTCTGAACTGTGAGAGAGGCACACTGATCTTATAGCTCTGTCAAAAACGTCCCCGTGGTCACGGTGTCTCTTCACAGCCATAGAAACCCTAACCACGACAGCACGTTTGGATCATTCAAGAGACTCTCCATTCTGCTCTTCATGACCTCAGTAAACTATGATGCCCACAGCTCGGCACCGGGTTTTAAAGAAGTGAGAAAGGAAGAAGGAAATTTAAAGCTGGTCGTGGTGGGACCTGCCTTAATATCTCAGCTTGGACGCCAGAAGCAGGCAGGTCTCTGTGAGTTCAAAAACAACCTGGTCTTCGTAGAGAGTCCCAGGCCAGCAAGGGCTATAAGACATACATATTTCTAAAAACATAAATAATAAGATGCTGGGCGAGCAGAGAGTATTGCCACTCAGACTAGATGTGAGCACTCCATTGGACATCAGTGTAGCAGGATCTGCACCACCGTGCCTTGTTTTCTTTCCTTATACAGCTTCTCTTCACTTCATGACAGCCATTAAGCCAAGTGCCCTATGCATTTACTCTTAACCAAGGGATAGCTAGACAGAGAACATCAACTCTTTTCAGCCGGTCACCAGGTACCTAAAACGTTCTCCTGCCCAGAAGATCGATTTCTTGACTTAAACAGGGAAAAATACGGTTCTGGTGCCACTCATCTGATATGTCAGCTGGCCGGAAGTACGGCCTTTTCTGTTGGCCTTCTCGCCACTCCTGAAAGGTGCGGACGTTTGCCAGCTTTGCAGGACATTGCAAGAGCTGACTAAAACCTCTACGACAGTGCCATCCGATGAAAGACTCTCATGCCCCCGGAGGCACCACGGGATGTGAGATGTCTGGGCCCCTCAAGGGCACCCCCTCGAAACCCAGTCCCCTGCCGGGAGGCAACTTGCTGTGGCCTGTGACTAGTATGTCACCCAACTGTACTTTCAGACATGCATGCCGAGCGCCAGCAAGGCTATCGCGCAACGCTGAGACGCCGTTTCCCTAATGCTGTAGGCTCGTGTACGAGGCACCAAAATAGAAGCAGAAATACTAGACCCATATTGCTTTCTCCTAGACATCTGACACTTGCGCAGCTCGTGCCAAATTTCTTGTCACATATGTGTCTGGAAGCCTCCGTGTTGAGAGGCATTTCTTATCTCCTGACATTTCAGAGTTGCACGGAGCTAGACAAGCAGAGGCCCCTGCAGAAAGGCAGGAGACCAAGGCAAGCGTTCTTTGAAGGTGACCTCTTTGGCCCTCCCTGGGGGAGGACACCCCGGGCACCTCTGTAATCCCAGAGGTATTCCAAATGTTGGAGTTAGCAGCTTTCTGTCAGTAGCAGCAGCCGTTCTGACCCCGTTCTCCAAGGTCTTCTGGCAAGAGCAGTCACGGCCGGCAAAGGAGGAAACGCTGCTGTAAGGTAACCCAGCTATAAGACCCAACACCCGCAGGGGCTCAGGGGCCTGATGCTCTGTCCTCGGTGACACAGGTAACCCTCTCTATGACAAGTGAAGAGCTACTTGCTGATGCTATTGATGACTGGGACTCCCTGTCCCCAACAGAAGCAAAACTGTAACTTTGGATCAAGAAACCACAGTAGAAAACTCCAAGTGACCCCTTTCCCTTCTGACCTTGCCTGTGTCACCTAAGGAAGGGAGGCTGAAAGAGTCAGGCACCAAGGGCAGGCGCTGGCAGAGAAAGCCCTCTTCAACTATGCACGTCAAAATAACTTTGCCTTTTTACTTTCGGCTTATTTAAATAGAGTCCCATACAAACCCCGATGATCTTGGACTCACTTTGTAGATATCAATAAGCTTGAATTCTGGATCTTTCTGTTTCAACTTCAGGATTCTGAGAACTACAAGCATTTGCTATGCTGGTTTAGTCAGTGCTGGGGAACCTGACGCAGTGGGGACCAACCCCAGCATCTCATGTTTATCAGGCAAGCAAGCGTTCCACCCACGGAGCCACACCCCCATCCCATAACCCAATTGTAGATGTGGATTCCCAGGTCCTATTTCCGATGTCTGCATCATGTCTGCATCAGGTCCGCGGGCAAGTGGAATCCAAGAATTCCCCCAGTGGGTTTTTTTTTTTAACTTTTCATTCTCTCAGATACATTTTATATGTGTTAAGGTTTCAAGGAATCTAACAGAATCTTCACATAAATTAAAATACACAAACTCCCAGCCTGTCAGGAGGCCAGGAGCCTCTGTTAGGAGACAGTGAGTCAGCCACTCTAAACTTAACCAGAGCAAAGTGTCTTACACTCAGGAGGAAGGAATGAGCTTCCTGACCAGCCCCTCTCCTATTTGCTCCTCTCGGCCCTTCCTTGCTCAAGACCAGCTTTGGAATAACATACACTCCCTGAGACGCTCCGGCATCAGCCGCCTTGCGTTCTGCAACGTTCTGTATTCAGTATTTTTGCTGCTGTAACGGTTGTCACAGCGTTCGTACAGTCGTGTAGGCTAGAAGCCCAGTCCAGATGGCAAAGAACAAAAACCGACGTGGGACACCCCTGGTCCCTACAAAGGCTGTGTGGAGGAGAGGACTAGCTTCTTGTCTCTTCCAGGTTCCAGCAACCACCCCACTCTCCTTGGCACGGCTCCCTCCATCTTTAGACACCACACTGCTTCTCTGTGACCTTTGACCTTTCTCTCTGGCTCTCTCCTGTCTCTTTCTTTAACTGTCAAGGAACTTTGTGGCTAGTTTTGGACTTCTAGTTGAATAATACATTTGCTTATTTAGTGTGTGCATGAGTATGTGTGTATGTGTGCATGCACACACGCACGTGCACGAGCAAAAACAAGCACATGTACATATTACAATGTACTTGTGGAGATCAGAGGACAACCTGTGAGGGTCAATTCTCTCCTCCTGTCATGTGAGTCCCAGGGATCCAGATCAATTGACAAGCTTGACGACAAGCACCTTTACCTTCTGATCCATCTCGCCAAACCTTCAGTTCAAGAGTCTCACAATTACATATTTGACAACATCCACGGTCTTGTTTGCCATGTAATAGAATATGTTCCTAGGTCCCAGGGATGAGATGTGGACACCCAGGCAGGTGCACTACTTGGTCTTACCACACTTTGCGCCTGTAATATAAAAGTTGCCTTCCGTTGAGTTTTATCAAAAGCAGATCCTGAGTCTGAGATTTGAGGAGATGAACCAGAGAGCCCAGCAAGAGAGGGACAAAGTTGGCTAATAAAGGGGGAAAGCTGGTCAGTAGTGGCACACGCCTTTAATCCCAGCACTGGGGACGCAAAGACAGATGGATCTCTGTGAGTTCAAAGCCAGCCTGGTCTACAGAGTGAGTTCCAGGACAGCCAGCGCTGTTAAACATAGAAATCCTGTCTCAAAAATAAAAGGGGTGGGGAGGATGAATTGGGAGAAGGAGTCCACAAATAGGAGACCAGGTTCCACAGCTGAGCTGAATTCTCCAGAGTCAATGGAAAACACCACTTACAATCATGGCATGACAAGCCAAGGAACTGGGGCTGTTGCCTGCCAATCCCTGTCACCTGTTAACAACGGTGACTCAACTCCTGTCCCACAGCTATAGAGTATCCTGATAGAGACGCACAGAGGCCACATGCTAGATCCATCCCAAGTGCTTCAGGACCCAGCATGTCAGGAGCCATTTTCCCCAAAAAGTATTGCAGGGACCATTGTCCTGGGGATGTTTGCAGAGAGCCCCACACCCCAACTGTATTGAGAACTGTTTGTTGGCAGAGCCCACCCCACACCCAACTATCTTGAGAGCTATCTGTTAGCGGAACCTGCCCCACATTCCAACTATCTAGAGAACTGTTTGTGGTTGGAATCACAAAAGGAACGATTCCGCTTGCATAGAGAACACTAGGTGAGGTGTGTCGACTCGAGACCAAATGTCGACTAGTGACCATTGCTGCAAGATCCCTTCCTGCCCTTGCCATGCCCCTGCTCCCATCCCAACCCAACCAAATTCCTCATCTGGGGGCTATATAAGCCACAACCATTACGCTAATAAACGGAGACCTTGACAACAGATCTTGCTTGGCCTCGTCCCCCCCCCCCCATCTTTTCAGATAGCACCTCTTCGGGACCCTGGACTAACTGACCTGCCAGGCGGGTTACAACCCTGGAATAACTGACCCGCTGGGCAGTTACACCAGCAGACCAGGGCAGATCACCAGCAGGATCTGACCCAAGATAACTGGACTCTGAGGTATGAATGGCAGTGTAAAGCCCAAGTTTAAATGTCCCTTTTCTTCAATCAAGTGAAGCCCAGTGACACCGTGTACACTTATCCATTGGCTGTACGGAACATTTTAAATACTGAAATAATTTAAGTGACTAGCTAAATACATGATGGTGATGTAATGAAATATTCTGTTATCATTCAATATAATTGCCTCTATTTTTACTGATAAGGAAACCGGTTCCTGACATAATGCTGAGTTGGGGTGGGGGACAGGTTACAAATAGTAAGTATATTACCCTGTTATGTAAAGTTGTGTAGGTATAATATATGGTATGTATGTATACTATATGGTGTGTATGCACAGCAAGATGTCTCAAGGAATGTTGGTTAAAATGCCAACAACAGTCATTTCTAATCATTTTCTTCTTGTTTCTCTGTATTACAAAACCTACAATGTGCAATGTATTGTTTCTTAATCAAGCTACTGCAAATTTTCATCTGTCCTAGGACTCATATTTCTGTGCAGTTGTAATATGGTAATGTCATTTTGTTCATGTCTCCAAGCCTTCCTTTTGAACTACATGGGACTAAGGATCAACCTTTACACAGAATATTTAAGGCTTGTTTTGAACACAGCAGGTATTTAATAGATATCTATTCCTTAAGTGATTTTCATCAGAATAAGATTCCATAGAACAACACCGCACACTGAAGAACTGGATCAGAGAGATCTTTTCACGCCGCGTGGCAGCGGCCTCCCAGGAGCCTTGAGGCCTGGTGTGGCCTTCCCAGTCAAGGGCCTGTCACTACAGGCAGGACACACCCACACCACCCCAGAGATGCCATCAAGAGCGGCGCTTGCCTTACATAGGACTGGGAGAGAAGGCAAGTGAAAACAGCTTCCCAGCTCAAATGAGATGCAGAGAATCTGTGTCACTCTGCCCGAAATTAAATCCAGTGTGTCCCCTGGGACACTGGGCCTTCCAAGGAAGCAACATGCATTTCCAGAACTGACTGACTGTAAGAATGAGGCAAGAGGAAATAAGTCCTGGGGCAGGAAGGGAAGACGGGTGTATATGGGTCCGCGGGCTTCTACCTCTACCCACCAGTTCATCCCCACTTAGGTCAAAGGGGGAAAACCCCCTCCTGTCTGGGTAGTGCAAGAATTCTCCTTTGAGCCCGGCGATGATGGCACACGCCTTTAATCCCAGCACTCGGGAGGCAGAGGCAGGCGGATCTCTGTGAGTTCGAGACCAGCCTGGTCTACAGAGCTAGTTCCAGGACAGGCTCCAAAAGCCACAGAGAAACCCTGTCTTGAAAAACTAAAAAAAAAAAAAAAAAAAAAAAAAATAATTGTCCTTTGATGTTCAGAATCCAAATCACCGGCAAATAAAGAGGAAACAGAGAAGTGGACAAGTTCCAATTGATTTATACATTAAAGATCTGAGAGAGACAGCCAGAGGAGGAAGGAAGGCACAAGACCAGAAAACCAGGTAAGACGTGTAACTAGATTTGAGCATTTGTATGCGTGGCACAGGGAAGGGGCTTCTGGAGACGGTGAGTTCTAGGGGCCTCCTGATACCTGTGTGAAAGAAGAGAAAGATAATAATTAAGGGGGAAGAACCTAAGATGCTTTTTCCTACATGAAAATCACGAAGCCCAACCCTAATGGCTATTGAATTAAATAGTTTAAAAGGCAACTTGTACAGTGTGTGAACTGCATGCCAAAAAGCTCGTTCTTAAAGAATACCCCCCACAGAGAAAAACATACATATGCACCTCCCTTAGTAGTTTGTTGCGAGTACAAAAATAGCTCAGGAACCCTCACTGCTTTTTAGGCATCTGACCTTGCTTTGAACTCATTCTTGCACAAAAAAAAAAAAAAAAAAAAAAAAAAAAAAAAAAAAGAGCCATGCCGGCGCTCTGATATGTTTCCATAACAAAACGACCTTTAAAAGTGTGAGTCTCTGTGTGTGTGTGTGTGTGTGTGTGTGTGTAAATATTAGGCCAGGAAACGTGCCCACTAGTCAAAGTACTCCATTCAAAAGTAGGGAAATGGAACTCTTTTTTGGAGCTTCCATTGTTACCAAGCGGGGAAGCTGGGAACTAACCATGGCAGCATGATCAGGGTCTTGGAAATCCACCAACCCACCCACACCCGGCACTTCCCATGATTGTCTATGGAGAATAGTAATTCGAGGGTAAGCATGATTCGAACACAGCCATGCCGTGGTTCCATCCAGCTCCTCTGGTCTTCGGAACAAACGAGTCTGGCACGGATCCAATCAATTGCACACCACCACCCGGCTAACAGCCTTGGCCATGTAGAACCCGGCGCCCTGGCCTAACCTGGAGGCTAATCAGCGTCCACAGCGGCAATTCTGCTCTGACTTCCTTGTGAAGGACCCCAGTAGAATAACAATGGCTATTATTTCCTGAACGCTTACCCGTGTGTCAACCTGGGCACAGCTGCCAGACACCACAGTGAAAGCCAAAGAGTTCAGATCTTAACTGGGAATGTTCAAAGGACAAGATGCCACCAATGTAAACAACACCCATCTGTGAATCGCATCAGAAATTTACCAAGCTAATTATGGGATCGAATTTCTGATACTCTCCCAGGATGGTTCTGGCGCTGCTATGTGCTAGTCAATGGTCTAGACGTTTTCCATATGGCAACTCTTCATTTTCACAATATTCTATTACGAGGGTAATAAGGACCCCGTTTTGCAAATTTAAAGAAACTGCAAATGTGTAGGGAAAAGACATGTTCTGACAGTAAAACAGTATCTGAGAGCTCAAGAAGCGTCATAATTTACCCCAGAGTTCCTAGTTAGTTCCCACGAGCTACTACTGCTGTATCTGTCATTCCTTCAGTGTCTATGTGTGTGCACGTGTGTGTGTGTGCGCGCGCGTGTGTGCGTATGTGTGTGTGTGTGTGATAAATGCCCTAAAAGAGACTTGTAAGACTGAAATCACCCCGTGTGCCGGCCAGAGTAGACAATGCTATAACCCAGAATGACCTGGGATCTCACTCGTCTGATATAATAGAGATATCTTGCACACACAAAGTCAACTATGGGTTCTGGGAGCCCTTTGAGGCAATTAAGAACCCTCCTGTTCCAAACCCCCACACAGGGCCCTCTCTTAACAATCCCTGCCCCCAGCTTCATGCCTTTCTTTTTGTTTGGTTGGTTTTGGGGGGTTGGTTTTTTTGTTTTTGATATTTTTTGGTGGGGAAAATTGCATTCGTGTGTTTGTGAGTGTGTATGTGTGTGTGTGTGTGAGAGAGAGAGGGGGGATGTCTTTCTATGTAGTTTTGTATGTCCTAAAACTCACTCTGTAGACCAGGCTGGGCTGAAGTCACAGAGATCCTCCTGCCTCTGCCTCTTGGGTGCTGGGATTAAAAGAGTGTGTGAGCACACCTGCTATGTCCTCTTTTTTTTTTTCTTTTTAAAAAACTATTCCACTGAGCCCAACCAGGGTCAGTAGTACGCACATTAGGGTAGATTGTCTCTTCTCCCAGCAACTGCAAATAGCTCCTCAGTGGGGGTGGGGGCTTGTGAGGCCCTCCCCCTCCCGTGACGTCATGTTGGTAGGCATGATGCTGTGCGGGTATTGTACAGGTAATCACAGCCACGGTGAGTTCATGAGCGCTGGTCCTGGTCTGTACAGAGGCCAACCCACTTCACAGCACTCCGGTCCAGCCTTCGACTCTGTCCTTCTCTCCGCCCCCTTCCATGCTGTTCCCTGAGCCTTGGGAAGAGTTGGTTGACATCTTGTGCCTCTAGAGCTGAGCATGCTCAGTCCCTCCGGCTTCGGCTTTGTAGCCGATGGCACCTTCGCTGTCCACACAGTCCTCGTCCACTGTCTCCTCGTGCAAACTTACTTCAAGGCTGGGCTTGCGGCATTTGCTCTGTTGAGTTCCTCCACTGCGCCATCTCTGAGAGCACAGGCTTCCTCCTCTTGTTCCTCCGGTCCTGTCCTCTTGTGACCTTTGTCCACACTTGGTACCGCACATCTTTGTTGACATTCCTCTCATTCCCCGCCTCTTCCTCACCCCACCTCCTTGCCTCATCTGGGCACCTGGAGCTAAGGCGCAGTATGGTCACTGTTGAGCCGCAGGTCCATGCAGAACTCCAGTTCCTTTAGCGATAACCATTAAAGATTCCCCCAGATAATCTGATCTTCTGAAATATTTTAGCTCACCTTGATGTATAGCCTTTTTTCTCTTTTGCATTATTCAAATTAATATCACCCACTCTCTGAAAGCCTGGGTGTCTGCCATGGTGCAAGTCTGCTTTTTAAAGCTTGTGGTTAAAAAATACTGTGTGTTTTCTTTGCCTTTCAGTCCCTATGAGTCTCTTAATAATTTTCTTTCTTTTTTACTTTCATTTATTTATTTTTAATTTGAGACAGGGTCTCATGCAGCCCATGCTGGCTTCAAAACTTGCTATGGAGTCAAGGATCTTGAACTTCTGATCCTCCTGCCTCAACCCCCAAGTGCTTGGGTTACAGGTCACCACGTCCAGTTTATGTGGTTCTGGGGATCAAACCCAGGGCTTCACGCAAACTAGCCAAAGCTCTCTGACACCTGAACTATATCCACAACACTCTTCAAAGTCCTTACACAACTAATGGTTTCCGCCCCACTTAAGTGAATTGTCTACACTTTGATGTCTGTCAATCATCCTCAGAGACAGCTTATAGTATTGATGATGATTTCCTTTGGAACAAAGACATATTTCTTTCCGAATGATACAGCATGCATGAGTATTGCCATGGTTTCCATACATTGATTTCTGTCTGGATGTTTCTTTGGGGAACTGTATGAGAAAGTCAGGAACAACCCAAGGCTTAACCTATTAACACTAATTGACCAACTTTTTTTTCTCTTATTGAGACAGGTCTCACTATGTAGCCCTGGCTGGTCGGGAACTCTCCATGTAGACCAGGCTAACCTCGAACTTACAAAGACCCACCTGCCTCTTCCTTTGGAGTGCTGAGATTATTTGCATTGCTCTTTATCATCTTTATTGATCACTGGATCTTTGTGATTAACTCAAGGCCTCCTATGAAAAGCAGACTGGGACAGTTGGAAATGTGGACAGCTTTGATCACCCCTAAGCAACTTTTTTAAAAAGGAAAAGAATGACTGTTTTAAATGTGGATTCTGAACTTTAGGTCCGTGTCTTCAGCCTGAGCCAAACAGTGTGTGTAAACTCTGCCGCTGCTTGGGCGGTTCTTGTGTGTCTTATTCCGAAACCTTGTCTCTCAGACAAGGGAAAACAGGCAGGGAAAGTCTTAGGCCTGCCACAACACTGGCCTGAAATCCTTTCCAGTGGAGGAAGTGGCTGCTTCCTTTGAACAACAGCGCCTTTCCTACAGATGTATTCTTTCTGAAATCATAACAGAAAGAATGATCCTTCACCTTGTATTTGTGGCCATGGAATTTTTTGGATGTTGAAAAATAAAAGATCGAAAGGAAAACGTCTCCAAGAACAGTTGCCACTGCAGTTATAAACCTGTAAAAATTCCCCAAGAAGATGAGAACCGTCCATAGCAATCAGCAGCAGCAAGTCAACTGACTGTCCCACACACACCGTGGCATCACGAGAGATGGCCATTTGGCTCAGCCAGAAATCACACACTGCACCAAGAAGATAAGTGGGTGGAAAGTCAAAACTGTCCCACCAAATATGTAATCATAAAATAAACGGTATAGAAAATACCAATATGGTGTTACAGATACACCCAACAGAGAGATAAGAATTTACACTGAAGATTAAAATCCTTTGTAAAGTGTCTACCTTGATAATCTAGATTCAGAAACGAAGGGGGCTGGAGAGGTGGCAAAGTGGGTAGCAATGATTGACACACTGATTCCCTGGAATCCACAGGAAGGTGTCTTAGTCAGTGGTCTATGCTGGGAAGAGGCATCATGACCATGGCAACTCTTATAAAAGAAAGCATTTGCCAGGCAGTGGGGGTGCACACTTTAATCCTAGCACTCAGAAGGCAGAGGCAGGAAGATTTCTGAGTTAGCGAATTCCAGGACCGCCAAAGGTACACAGAGAAACCCTGCCTCAAAAAAACAAGAATTAAACAACAAATAAAAGGAAAGCATTTAATTGGGGGTTGCTTACAGTTTCCGAGGTTTGTCATCACGGCAGGGAGCATGGTGGCGCGCAAGAAGACCTGATGCTGGAGAAGAAGCTGCAAGTTCCACCCACATCTGGATCCACAGGCAGCAGGAAAGGAGAGATTTGGCTCGAATGGGCTTTCTGAAACCTGAAATACTTCCTCCAACGAGGCCACACCTCCTAATCCTTTCCAATAGTGTTACTCCCTGGTTAAGTATTTAAATCTGTGAAGTTAGGGCCATTCTCATTTAAAGCACCACAAGGGGGAATGGGAAAGCTAACTCCACACAGTGATCTTCTCACCCCCACATGCTCAGCAGAGCACAAATGCACCCACATTCTCACACATGACTTACACACACATACTACTAATAATAATAGGAATAAAGGAAAATTTTAAATAAGCAGTTAAAAATAAAAAGATGTAAAGACAGAAAGAGGACCATTTGTGACGTGAAGAAGGACTCGGGGAGAGAGGAAGAACAAGGAAGAGCAGCAGGAGCAATGGATAGCTTTATTCATGGATGAAAACGTCACAGTGAAACCCACAACTTCACACCACTAGTCAATGCCTGTCAACAGAAGGAGCAGGGACCGAGGGACTACTCAGCAGTGAAGAGGACATATTGCCCTTCCAGAGGACGCGGGATCGGTTCTCAGCATTCACATCAGGTGGCTCCCAACCTCCTGTAACTCTAGTTTCGGTGGCTCTGACACTCTCCTCTGGCCTCTGAGGCACCGACATGCACATGCTACAGATTCAGACATGCACGTACACACACACACACACACACACACACACACACACACACACGTGCGCACGGACACACGCACTGAATAAAAATAAATACATCTTTGAAGAACAGGGGAAGGAAAGAGAAGCACACAGGTTAGGAAACATTTTCAAGAGAGAAACTAAGTGTTGACTGAGACACAGAGTAATTGGAAATGTCCTACATTGCTGGTGGGAATGTGAACTAGGCAATAACTACCTTGGTTATTTACTTGGCAAGCCAAATAGAAAATCACCTTGGAATCCAGCAATTTACACCTGGGTGTAGGCCCCCCACGGAATTGAAAACAGGGGAGATGGCTCAGTGGTTAACAAGAAGACCTGGGTTCAGTTCCTAACACTCACATGAAGGCTCATAGCTTCCTAGTCATTCCAATTCCAGAGGATCAAACACCCTCTTCTGGCCTCTATGGGCCTCTGTATATGTGTGGTACACATGAGCCCAGGCAAGCAAACACATACAAATAACAAGCAAACAAATATACAAATAACTCATGTTTTAAAAAAACAAAATGAATTGAAACCCTCGTATCAAGACTGGGTGAGGCAACCCAGTAGGAAATCTAGTGCAGTAGAAACTCCCAGGATTTTATTTACAAGGGTGACCCTAGTGAGGACTCTTAGTAACAGAGGATTCAGAGCCTGAACTGGCCATCTTCTATAACCAGGCAAGACTCCCAGTGGTGGGACTGGGGCACCAACCAAGCCACAAAACCTTCAAGATTCAAACTCTCCTGCCTGCAAGATGTGCTGGGTCAATGGAGGCACAGAACTTGTGGGAGTGGCCCACCAGTGACTGGTCTAACTTAAGGCCACTTCCTACATGGCCTGGATGACCAGGACCCAGAAGCTGGATGTCTGGAGACCTAGGATAGAAAAAAGATCAAGGAGGCTTGAGAGATGGCTCAGAGGTAAAGAACACTGGCTGCTCTTCCAGAGGTCCTGAGTTCAATTCCCAGCAACCACATGGTGGCTCACAACCATCTATGAGACCTGGTGCCCTCTTCTGGCAGGCAGGCGTACATGCAGACAGAACATTGTATGCATAATAAAAAAATAATTAAAAAAAATAAAAAAGATCGAGGAAATGATCTCTAATGATATTCTCTTATACTCATAGATAGGTGCCTAGACACTAGAGAGGCTTCCGCTGGCTGCTGGTAGGAGCAGATGCAGAGACCCACAGCTGAACATTAGGCAGAGAGAGAGAGAGATCTCAAATTGGAAGTCTTCATCTCATCCTTCCTCTTGGCCCTCTGGGAACCCAGCAGAAGAAAGAGAGGAAAAACTATAAGAGCCAGGGGGGGTGAGAACACCAGGAGAACACGGCCCACAGAATCAACTAAGCAGGACTCATAGGGGCTCACAGAAACTGAAGCTCAATCAGAGTTCGAAAAGATGAACTTTGAAGACAGTCCGTTAAATGAAAGAAGCCAAACACAGAAATCCATAATGTATCTATCTTCTGATTTACAGGAATAATCCATAGCTCCTAGACTCTGGAGAACAAGCACAGCTCCACCCCAGGCCTCTAGATCTAACGTGGGAAGAATTTCACCCATGAGCCTGCTGAGTCTCAGGCACCAGGTATTTAGGCACCATTATGGTGAATGAGTACAGGGTGATGAAATGGGAGGCGGGGAGGGGGGAGAGAGGGGGAGGGAGAGAGGGAAGAAGGGAGGGAGGGATGGAGGAAAGGAGGAAAGGAGGGAGGAAAGGGAGGGAAGGCAGAACCATTTACATGCTGGAGAGAAAGGCAGATCTCAAGAGGCAAGAGAAGTGAGGAACAGGCAGAGGTAGACATTCTGCTTGCCACCCAGAGCCAGGGTGATGTCTGGGCCTGGGCTGCTGCCAGGGGTGATGTCTGGGTCAGTGGCCCTGCTGCAGCCACAGTCAGTGTTGATGTCCATGGCTCCAGTTAGCACCTAAAGCAGTAAGGATAGTGCACACAGAGTCAGTTGGTCCTGCCCCTCACTGGCTGCAGCACTAGGGAGAACTAGCCCCCCCTCGCCAACTATACCACTCTGGAGAGCAGGCCTTGCATCTCCCTGGGGTAGCATAGGAGAGCTGTTCTGCTGATAGAGGTGCAGGCAAGCCGGCCCTAAACATGCCTGAGTAGGAGAGCTAGGCCCGTGGTCTGCCACATCGTAGTTTGGACAAGGGAGAAATGCGCCCCTTAATCCTTGACCCTTGACCCTCACCACCTGCTGCAGGTAGGAAGAGCTGGTCCCAGGGGCCTTGAGGTTGGGAGAGCTGATCCTGCCCCTCACTGCCTGCAGCACTCAGGAGAGTGGGCCCTGCACCTAGCCCAGGCAGCAGAGTAGAGCTGATCCCACCGGAGGGTGGGGCAGGAGATCAGGTGCCACAAATGTGCATGGGAGATCTGGCCCCACCTTCATCCGCCATATGGTGGAGTGGGTGAGGAAGAGTTGACCTCCCCCTTCCCCTGCCCCTAGCCACCTGTGGCAGGTGTGAAAGCTGGCCCTGGGGACATAAGAGTGGGAGAATTGGCACTACCCCCATCAGTGGTGGCACTAGGAAGAACAAGCCCTGCCCCTCACCTGGGCAGCACAGTAGAGCTGATCCCACTGATGGGGGCACAGGTGAGCTGGGCATGAGAGCAGGAGGGTTACTCCCACCCCTCCCCTGTATGCCATGGGGTGGCAGGGCTATGGGAAAGATGTCCTCCCCACCCCTCTCTCCCCACTGCCGACACCTGAGACAGACAGGAGAGCTGGCCTGGGGGGCATGAGAATTGAAGAGCTGTCCCTGCCCCTCACCAAGCCCAGCAATCCGGAGAGCAGGACCCGCACCTCACCTGGGCAAACAGTAGAGCTGGCACTGATGGTGTGGGGGCAGGTAAGCTTTCTTTTAGGCCACCAACCAGCTCCCAAATCATGACAGAGACTTATTATTAGATATGAATGCTCAGCCTTAGCTTATGTTTCTGTAACTTACATTAACCTGTTTCTCTTCACCTACGTTTGCCTCAGGGATTTTTACCTTTCTTTCTATATGTCCTACTGTGTGTCTACTGGCTAGCCGCTGCCTGGATGGCCCCAGGCATATCCCTCTCTTCTTCACCCTCAAACCTAGATTTCTCCTACTTATTCTCCCTGGCCACCAGCCCCACCCATCCCTCTACTGCCTAGCTATTGTCCATTCAGCTCTTTATTAGACCAATCAGGTGCCTTAGGCAGGCAAGGTGCAACAGCAACACATCTTTACATAATTAAACAAATACAACAAAAAGCATTGTAACACACCTTTGTATACTTGAAGTAATATTCTGCAGGATAAACAAATGTTACACATCTTGGACTATTAAATATTAAAGTACTATTCCACAACAGAGGGTGTGAGCGCAGGAGAACTGGCCCTGTTCCTTCTTGTCTGCTACATCAAGTGAGAGAGCTGGAGCAGTGCTGGGGAGCTTCCCCCCGGTGGTGAGGAGGAGGAAAAGCTGGCAGGCTGACCAACCCAGCCATCACCCAGGACCACAAATACAAGGTAGCCCACACCAACACCCACTTCATCCATGAACTAACTACCAGAGCACGTGAAGGGGCTGGACCTGCAGATACAAAGTCACAGGATCTCCATGACACAAGGCAACAATAGGAAATCCAAGAGGAGTCCCAGTGAGGGCCCATTATCCAGGGTGTGGCAGAAGCCAGAGGCCTCAAACCAGGCCAATGACTCATTGTAGGAACCCTTACAAGTAAAGACATATGGACTGAGGGTATACTGTGTGACTCACTGGGCCACAGTACAGCTTCCACCATGAGATTTTATTTTTAATTTGTTTTTATTTGGGGTTCTGTTTATTTCATTTTGTTTTTTGGGTTTTGGCTTTGTGTTGGAATAAGGTTGCAAGGACAAAAGATGGAAGTTGACAGGACCGGAAGATGAGTGGGATCAGGAAGCAAGATGTAAAATCTACAAAGAATCAATAAAAACTGAAAATAAAGAGCAAAACAAACCCATGGAGATGAAGTCAGATTAAAGACAGGAAGCGACTGCTGGATGCTTCCCACTTCCTTCTGGGATCATGGAAATGTTGGGGAGTTAGATCATGGCATCATAGATAATATGTACATTGGTGAGAGCATCCTTGTTATAGGAGGCCACTTGTTTGTTCCTGGCTGCTCAGCCCCAAAATAATCACACAGAACCCATATTATTTTCAATACTGTTTGGCCGATAGCTTAAGCGTATTTCTGGCTAGCTCTTATCTTAAATTAACCCATCTCCATTAATCTGTGTATCACCACGAGGTGGTGGTTTATCCAGTAAAGTTTCCACATCTGTCTCTGGCATGACTACATGGCTTCTCACTTGACTCTGCCTTCTTTCCCCCAGCATTCAGTTTAGTTTTCCCCACCTAGCTCTACTCTACCTTATCAAGCCAGTTTCTTTATTAATCAAAGGTATTCACAACATACAGAGCGGAATCCCACATCACATCACATCCTACTGCCACCAAATTGGATGTTTTTAAGTGCTTCAAATAATAAGTTTTGTAGTGTGTTCATACTACAGGCAAAAATAATTTAAGCTAGGCATGATAACACACACACACACACACACACATTTAATTCCAGAACTAGGGAAGCAGAGCAAGGTGAATCTCTGTAAGTTGGAGCCAGCCTGGCCTGTGGTGGGTGCCAGGGTCGCTTTGGTTATACAGTGAAACATGGTATTCTGTAGTTAAAAAAATAAGCAATCATTTTGGTAGCAGTATGCTTATCAATACATGCGTTTGTAACTTGGTTGAATTATCTATGCCAGAGATTTTTTTTCATTTATAAATTAATGCCCTACACACTAGAAATTTTTAGAGGCCCCAAAATAGAAACTATTTAGCAAAAACCTTTTTTTTTTTATTGAATGGGAATAAGCAGTATCCCTAAGTCAAGTAGCACAAAGCCCCAAATCCATTTCTTAGCTTGATAATTGAAGATGATCACAAACATTTATGGTTAAACATCTAAAAGACCATAGCTCTCAGAAGTGTAAAATACTTAATGTTCTATCTTGAAAAATCAATAAACTTTCAGCATCACAAAAAACTGCTGGTCTGAGAATTAGTCAGCATTACCCATAAATATAAAGATTTGTTCAACAAAATAAATGCTGAGTGCTCAGGCAATGTCAAATGCTACTGTAAGAGCTGGGAATGTGAAAGTAGTCAAAGCAAGGCTGCCGTCCTGGAGGATCTCATGAACAAAATAGAAGCCATAAACGTCTTCATACATCGCAA
Organism: Alexandromys fortis; assembly: GCF_014885135.2. Classification (NCBI taxonomy): domain Eukaryota; kingdom Metazoa; phylum Chordata; class Mammalia; order Rodentia; family Cricetidae; genus Alexandromys; species Alexandromys fortis. The sequence continues at coordinate 9,715,774 of NW_026067911.1, read as the reverse complement.
TTTTATGTATGCCAATAACATCACCCAGGATGAATGAGCGTCCACAGTCAGTGGTGAGTAAGGTAAATAGCTTATCTTTGTCATCTCCCTAAGTGCTACTTAAAGCAAAGCATCAGGAAGGATCATGACATCACCCAACTGACTGAAGATAACAATGGCTAGGAAGCATCGTTCTGGATATTTGAGCTAGTAACCACTACTAAGCTCAGTTTTATGCCTCCTCAGTTAATCAGAAGAATGCATAAATGTCTCCTATCGGACTGTCCCCATTAGGAATATAAACATTGGAGTCACAAAACCCAGTACCATGCACTAGAGATGACTCAGAGTAACCATGCCCTTCTGTGTAGCTATCATCTGACTGGGTAGGCAAAATAATCATCAGAAGTACTTGAGAGCAATTATAAAATGATATACATCTAACCACATGTAAACTGATAAAGCACAAACCAACCCATGGGAATGTAAAATATGAACAGCTCATAACCAGAACACTTGCATAGCAGCATGAGTGTAGTGGTTGCTGAGGAATTTTTGGACTCAGACTTGATGACAGAGACCGTATTTTTTTTTTAGGTACTTTTGCTCTAATGATCTTACTAGATCATAGTCTAAGACTGTTGCTTCAAAGTCACATCTATCCAGAGATGTTTCTCAAAATTACCACAGGAATGTCACCAAAATATACCTACCATATGAAGATATGTAAATTGGAAACTCTAGCATTGGTCTCTGGGCATACATATTTTAAAGTTTCCCAGTTTATTTTATACATTCTCCTGGGTAAGCAGCTCTGCCTTAAATCATGCTGCAGGAGGAAAACATTGATTACATAATTCAGGAACACTTCCCAGAACTGAAGGACATAAATTTCCAGAGTAAAAGAGTTTGCCAAAAGCCTGGCTTAATTGATGAAAATAGATCCACAGCAAGACACAACATGATGAAATGGCCCAATGCTGAGAACAAAGAGAAAAAGAACCAGTGAACTCTGAAGAGACTTATTTTCAAAGTCATATAGAAGGAAGCATGGAAGCTGGGTGGTCTCTGACCTTTGAACAACACTGGAAGCAAGAAGATAAAGGAAAAATGGCCTCTAAAGCAGAAGAAAAGATTCCCAACCTAGAGTTTTATACCCAGCCAAACTATTTGTCAAGTTTGAAGGTAGGATAAACGGTATCTTCAATATGCAGTGTCAGAAAAATGTAACTTTCCACCAATCTTTCTTCAGGAAGTGGACCCAGCAGGTAAAGGGTACTTACCACTAATATTGAAGACTCAAGTTTGATCCCCAGGACCCCCAGCTTGAAAGAAAGAAATGACTCCAGAAAGTTGTCCTCTGACCTCTGCTTATATGCTGTAGCATGCATGCGCACATGCATGCGTACACGTGCTCATTCTCTCTCTCTCTCTCTCTCTCTCTCTCTCTCTCTCTCTCTCTCTCTCTCTCTCTCACGCACACACAC
>NW_026067911.1:9689751-9713763 GCF_014885135.2 Alexandromys fortis | reverse complement strand
CTCTCTCTCTCTCTCTCTCTCTCTCTCTCTCTCTCTCTCTCTCTCTCTCTCTCTCTCTCTCACACACACACACACACACACACACACTGCAATAAATAGTTGTAAAAGGGTGGCAATCTGTACAAACCAAAAGGGCAGAAACCAATTCAGATTGTTTCAAAAGAGATTGCCTCAAGGTAGGAAGTCAAAAGAGTGCTGGCTGCTTCTGAAGGCCTTGCAAAGAGATCCTGAACACCTGGGGATTTGAGACTGGGTTGCATAAGCTTAAAGAAGACCAGATTCTCCTATAAAAGGCCAGATAATAAACATTTTGGTTTATCAGTCTTCATCAGACAGCCTAGCTCGTCTGTCTCACAGCAAAAACACATGGAGACAGTGTACAAGCAGAGGAGTTCTGTGCATTTCAATGAGACTCACTCACAGAAGCAGGTAGCGGCTATGTTTGGTCCACGAGCCGCCGCCGTTTTCAATTACGCCTGATAGAAGCACAAAGAAGACTCAGCAAATATGTGAACATGGAACTTGTTTACACATTATTGCTTCAAGGGAAGATAAAGAGCCGTGCCGAGAAGGAACTGTTATCGAGGCTCTCGTAATTGGAAGAGTGTTTGCATAATCTCACAGCCATGCAGCCACGGATCACCACACCACTCACGTACCACTATGTCCATATGTGGAGGGTGGAGGCGAAGGACGTAAGGAAACACGATAGGTGCAGGGGAGGACAGTGAGAGAAAGTTAAGTCTCCATGTGGCCTCGTAGGAGGAAATAATGTCTCCAAGGAAAACGTCAAGAAGGACCCAACCACACTGACTAGTTGCTCCTTCTAACCTCAGCTAAGCTTCACTGAGAAAACGTCCTTGGAAGGGAAGTGGAGATGAAGTGACAACCATGCCGCTGTTTGAGGTCTAAGCTGGGTCTTCCAGGCTCTTGGCATCTTACCCAAAATGAAACGAGGGCTCACACAGATGTGCAAAGGTAGCAAGGTAACTTTATTCCCAGCAAAGCAATGCTGTAGGTTAGAGAGGGTGCACTCTCAAGATTGACAGCTGGCTGCGTGCATGAGCGTACTTGAGGGCCCTGACTATTGTTTAATGCATTCTTTTATGGGGCTCAAGAGGAAGAGTTTGGTTTTTAAGACACGTAATGAAGGTGGTTCTCTGTTTGGATTATAGATGAGGTCATACAATCGTTTTTCTAGTACGCATGTCCCTTGCCATAATTTTAATTATGCATCTGATTTTAATTATATGCACACCCAATTACACATAGACACAAGATGATCAATAGGGAATTCTCCCTAAAAGTTCACTTGAGAATCCTGTTTTGCTTCACTTCCTGTGTACCCTAGAATCAATTTACAGTGTATTAACCCTCCTCCTCTTAGGACAAGATGTACTAGGGATACATTTGAATAGACATTATCCAAGATTGAAGGCCATTTGGGGAGGAGAAACCTATTCCAGTATCCAGAGGGAATTGTACATGCAAACCTATACAGGGGGGGGGGGGGTCCAAGGTTGCTGGGTGTATTGTTCGGAAAAGGTTGTGAACGAGGTATGTGAATCTAAAGAATCTGGACTGCCAAGTGCTTTATTAAAGGGAAGTGTACATAGCCCAAACCTTTAAGCAAAGCCATAGGTTGCTCAGCTCTTCCCTGTGCTTGCTTTGCCTCGATAGGTGTCGATGTGCTAGCCAGTGATCCCCGGGAGAGGTGTGATGTTGTTATTGAGGATGTCTTAGGGCATTGCCCCCAAGGATATTTCGAAAGGAGAAACAAGCTCCAACAAAGCACTGGAACACCTCTCTCTCTCTCTCTCTCTCTCTCTTTCTCTCTCTCATGGTGTAACAAGAGTTTCTGAGCACCTGCTAAGAAGGCAGGTACCAATGTCAGCTCCTTAGAGAAGAATGTGTCAAATATCCATTGCCACATCTGTCAGGGCATCACTAGAGTTCAGGTGGCACAAGGCTTGCTCCTCCAGGACAAACTCTGAGATATCGCACCATCCAGCACAAGAATCAGGAAGAAAAGATGGGGTGTTCAGAAGGGGTTCTCTGTGTCATGTGCAACTGGCGTGCACTCTCCTTTAACGCAAGTTGTGACTTCTTCCCAATTCGAGGGGGTGTCAGAGGGCAGGCTGGGGAGGTCCTCTGACAATTCAGCTAGGTGTTCCAATAATTACATATGACGTCTTCATAAAGTCCAAGTTAAGGGACCCTTCTTGAAAACCATGTTGAAATGTAAAATGGTGACTTGAAGTTTTGTTATTACCCACACTTCCCTGGAATGACCCAGTCCTGCTCCATCTGAGGTACCCACATTGTACAAGTTGTTGGGTTTTTTGGGGGGGGCTTGTGGGGGGGGGTTCGAGACAGGGTTTCTCTGTAGCTTTGGAGCCTGTCCTGGAACTAGCTCTTGTAGACCAGGCTGGTCTCGAACTCAGAAATCCGCCTGCCTCTGCCTCCCGAGTGCTGGGATTAAAGGCGTGCGCCACCATCGCCCAGCCATTGTACAAGTTTTGATCACAGATTGTTAGTACAGACTTCAAGCACATGTTGGGAAGAACTGAAACGCGGGCTAAGTATTCACATGCAATCAGGACAGTCAGAACAGGGCTGAAGGAAGCAGGGTGGGATGCTGGGAGTGTAATGAATAGCTAGCTGGGAAGAGGAGAGGAGGAGGAGGGAAGGGGAGGGGAAGGGAAGGGAGGGGAGGGGAGGGGAGGGGAAGAGAGGAGAGGAGAGGAGAGGAGAGGAGAGGAGAGAAGAGAAGAGAAGAGAAGAGAAGAGAAGAGAAGAGAAGAGAAGAGAAGAGAAGAGAAGAGAAGAGAAGAGAAGAGAAGAGAAGAGAAGAGAAGAGAAGAGAGAAAAGGCAAATGATCTGTTTCCTGGGATCACTGAGGATACTCGGTCTAGGGTTGAGAGGGAAACAGCAATGGCCCTATCTATGGGTGAATGGAGATGGACTGGAGAAACTGAAAGTCACTAACACCATTGGAAACTTCATGAAAGTTCAACCAGCACTAACTGCCCAATGTCAGTTTAAAAAAGACCCCACAGACACACAGCAGCTAGAGGCCAAGACTCCATCGCTGACATCGCCTTGCTGTGTCTAACAGACAGACGTCTGTCCTTTCCCAGAGCCTGCTACATCCTGTAGCAACTGACCCTTGAAGACATCGCAGGAAGGCGACACCCGAGAGACGTCATGAAAGCAGACGCGGGGTTGGATGTGATCTGGCCACAGGTGCGTGGCCTGGGTGTCTCGGTCTCTTTGTCAGGCTACACGAGTGAGCGTCAGCACTTGGTGTTAAGGAGACGGAATTTGTCTGTAGAATTTACAGTCTGGTGCCATTGTACAAAGATGGACAATTTCTGCTCCAGTTTTCCTACGGGAAGCACACCTGCAGGAGGAAAATTCCCCTAAGGGGGTTCTGAAGTTGAAAGGCTTGGTTAGTCTCTGATTCGAAGGAAGGGTTCATTAGCAGCAGAGTTCCCGCAGGAGCGCGGTAAATACCCAGGGGAGAGAGCTACTAATGCCAGCTAGGAAGCCAGGCGTCTGAAACCACAGCAGACGGGCAGTAATGCAGGTGCCTGATGTGACCAAACACTGCATGCTATTCTCCTAAGACCATGTCTTTTTATGGGACTCAGAGGTTAAAGTTCTACAGCAACCCCATCCCCTGGTTCAATATTCACCCAGAATTTGTAGCCAGTACTGCACTGTTGGCTTAACCCCATGTCTCCCTCATGAATACACACTCCTCAAATTTAATAAACACAGAAGAATCTAAGCTCAACACCTGCACCTATGTACCCAAGACTTTTCTCAAAGATGCCAATGGGGTAACATTAAAAAATTATAGGCTAGGCAAGGCAATGGTCCAGTCATAAATCTGTTAAATCAAACAAGTCCAGGCCTTAGCAGCAAGAGGACACTGTTACAGCGTTACCAGGGAGACGCTCAGGTATTAATGCCTGTGACAGGACTGTGTGCCAATGTGTCATGAGGAACGAAAGTTCCAGGGTAGACTAAGACCTAAAAGGGTTGCCAGGTTGTGAGTGGAACGCTGTGACTCAGGGGAAACCCTGGATGGGTGTAAATACGTAGGTTATAAACAGCAGCGGAGGGCAGACAGGCTGATTTGTGCCTGAGATGGCTCCTAATAAATTCCCAGGCACCTGTTTGTGACATCACCGAACGAGCAGCTCCAAGCACAGCAGCTGTGGCTGGTGACTTAGACTACGTCCTCAAGTCTTTAACAAATTGAGGTGTCAGCCATGAGTTGTGGACACAGTCAGAATGCTGGGGGAGCCTGGAACATGGGAAGGGAGGTGGGGAAGAGCTAAGACTGGGGCTGGAGAGATGGATCAGTTGTCATGCCAGCATGCAAGCACAAGAACCCAAATAAATAAAGATTACAGGCATGACATATACCTGTAACCCCAGGAGTTGGCATAAACAGGACTTCTAGGCTCACAGCCTGTCGGCCTGGCCTACCAAACTCCAGGCCAGTGAGAGACCCTACCTCAAAAGATAAGATGGAGGCTCCTGATGAATGAGAGTCAAGGTAGTCCTTTGGCCTCTATATGTATATGCAAGTTCACATGCATGGGATCCCCATACATGAACACACACACACACACACACACACACACTTTCATAATTATCTTTAACACATGAAAGCCAGGAAAAGAACTATACACTCAGAGTTGGAAAACACTTAGAGATGACCTAACCCAGTTCTCTTTGTCCTAACAACCGAGTAAAATTGCCATTTTCTTAATGTCCCACAATGTTTTTAAATTTCCAATTATGCCTGTTTCATTCCTATCCCCTTCTAACCTTCATCATTTGTTTTGGATTTCTTTTTTTTAAAAAAAATTATTTATTAAGTATACAGTGGTCTGCCTGCATACATGCAGGCCAAAAGAGGGTACCATATCTCATCACAAGAGGTTGTAAACCACCATGTGATTGTTGGGAATTGAATTTCAGGACCTTTGGAAGAGCAGGCAGTGCTCTTAACCACTGAGCCATCTCTCCAGCCCCAAAATATCAGTTTCCTGAGCAGATTCATTGGTGTAAACCCAGGCCTCTGCCTTCTCCAGACAAAGCAACCCTTTCCTCCTCGACCCCACACTGCACGTGAAGGAAGCAAACACAAACGCAGAACCTTGCCCTCAGTGGCTTCATGGGTAAGTAAGCGTGTAGCCAGGCTACCCACAAATCACTCCCTGCTGTCAAAGATGAAGGAAGAGCAATGCAAGCTTCACCCTTTGGTGAAATAGAAGAAAATAAAAGGGTAGCATGCTACAAAGCAAACCAATCCAGCCACACTGAGAGACAGAGCTACGGTTCATAAATCCCAGGTAGGAATAAACAAACAAGCGAAGAACCAATTTTAGCAAAACAGATTGTTACTCTGGGTGACACAAAGTGTCCTTAGTTCAGCAAGTATTTATTATTTATTATCTACTCTGAATCAAGCCATGCTTTGTACCTGTAGATGGGGCAGGGGTAGGATGGGGGTCCCAAAACCCAGTCATGGAGGTGCATGTTTATAATCCCAACACTCCAGAGACTGAGGCAGGAGGATTGCTTTGAGTTCAAGGTTAAAACGGGCTACACAGCAACACATTGTCTAAGAACAAAAGAGAAGGAGGCAGGGGAACAAGGAGAAGGAAGAAAGCAGGCCTGCAAAGTTCCATCTCTGCCCTTGCAAACACCAGTGCCGTGCTCCTGGCCGCTCTTCTCCAGTGCCTCTATTTACATATCCGGCATCTCTCCAGTTGCCCCCGATATCATCTCCCTCTTATGATTGCTTCTAGTACCATCCCATCTGCCCAGGCCACTGTCTCATGCCCAAAGCAGCTTTCTAACACGCACGGAGTCCCCTTTCAACTCAGAACCTACACTATGGCCTGATCATAGTATCGAAAGGTCCAGTTTCTCCTACATAGTTCCATTCTCAAACTCTCCAAGCGCTTACTCACGGCCCCTCCGCTCCCATCCTAAAAGTCCCAATTTGGCCTGGTCCTGCTTTCCTGTTGTGACTCTGCCTCTAAAGTCCAAACTTCATCGTCAGAAGTGCTTCCTAGAAGCAACATTAAATCTTATCATCGTCTCTGACTACAGACCCTGCATGTTTACACCCAGAGAGAAAGAATTCAGGGAAAAGGCATCCGTTAAAGTGGGTTAGGTTCCAGTAAAAGTCATTTTAAATCAACACAACACACATAGACTCTCATTGTTCCATGGAAACAATGGTGTTATAAAGAGTCCACTCTGGTCAGGGGCCAAGGCCCAACATTTTATTACGGGTCAAGGTAATGAGGAAAGTGTTATTAAGTCAAAATGTTCTAAGTAGGACGCTGGTTTCTGCAGACTGACCACAGCTCTAACCTGTCGTCTACAGAACAAGCCTTTGAGGAAAGCACGGTCACCACGTGGTCAGCTGCCGGCCTGAGTGCCACATGGCAGGGCTGTGTAAGCCGGTGCCATCGGGAGAACGAGTCAGCATGATACTATATCTGAGCAATGTTTCCTCTGAGCACTTGCTAACTTCCTGCTCTAGTTTGACTGCGGAGGAGGTGAAGTAACCTTCGCCAAGGAGAGAGAGCTTGGGAAACCAACCTGGGCGGACTTTGGGCGTGGTTCTGAAGCAGACCCAGGGCTACTTACAACTGTTTCTCCAGTGGCACTGGCACAGAGACTTTTAATTCCAGACATCTTCAACCCCGTCTACTTCTTACCTTAATAGTGATAGAAAGACTCAAGTTGTGCTGGGTAAGGCCAGACCCTCAAACACAGGGCTGTGCTTGACTTCCCTGCAGCACAGCGAGTCTGTCCACCTGAGTCACACCAGAAGTGTCAGCCAGAAGTTCTAGAAGGCAGCCAGATCGAGCACACATCCGGCCCCAGAAGGGAAAGTTTATAGATTCTGACCCTGGATTGTGGGCTAATGTCTTTCCACAAACATATGAAACTGTTCAATGTAAATGGGTTTGCTCCAAAGCATACAAAAAGGTATAAAGTGTGTATGTTGTTCAGTCGTAAATCTAGTAATTTCATTTGTAATAGTTTTTTTTCCCTAAAGAAATTGCAAATATGTATTTTCAATTGGGAGTTAGCAAAAAAAAAAAAAAAAGCAAAGGAAAAAGGAACCCATTTAAATGTGCATCGTAAGGAGATACAGAGGGCAAGCAGGTCGCCCTGAGTTCCAGCCAGAAGGCTGAGGCCGAGTGTTCCCACAGATGTAGTTTACTTTGGAAGGTGAACCCAAGGAGGGGCCGTGAAGGACTGGGACAGGGGGAATAGAGAAGGAAACTCTTCATAAAGATGGATTACAAAACCACAAAGTTTTGGACACTGGTGATTATTCAGGTAGAAGCCTCTATGGAAGCACCAAGAATACACCCCCATCAGGTTGTCGGTCTCTAAGACAGCACTGGGGAGCATTCATTCACTGCCTCTCATCCTCCACTGGGTAAGGTTTCTCCAGTGTGGATTAACACTGTCACACTTCCAAGCCTCCACATACTCAAGTGCTAAGCGGATCCCCACGGGCTTCTTACATGAGGTGTTGAGAAGCCCAAGACAGAAACTGAGAAATACACAGTGTGGCTATTGCAGCGGGTTTGAACAAGGTACGACCTGCGGGATGGCCAGAATGAAACGGACCGAGAAGGCATACGGTGAGAGAGAGCACAAGGCGTCCTGCACAGGTGCCACACACACGGAGGCAATGCTACAGTCGCTGCGACATTGCTGTGAGAGGCGCCCATTTTGACTTGAGCTGGGCCCCACTCGTTATCATTAGCTCGGTTGAGCTTCTGGTAACAGTCTCTCGAGGTAGCTCTTCGAGGAGAGGGTGGTTTAATGAAAGAAGCAATGGAGCAATAAGAATGTGAAGACCCCAGAGGGTCTGCTGTGCAGAGTCCTCAGGGGAGACAGAAGTCACTGAACCTGGAGACAGCTGGATTCTGAGCGCCCTCTGCATTGCCCTCTGTCTTGGGTCACTCACCCTGCCCTCTGAACCAGGGTGTCTCCACTTTACGTGAAGCCTGTTTCTGCTTCTTCCCAGCTTTGGTTTTTGCTCTCCAGTCGCTCCAGGTCAACAGCCCCTGAGCCAGCTCCCTGGAAAGACTCTTCCCTTCTTATTTTCTCCCCCTCAGAAATGTTTTCTCAAGAAACACCTGTTTACACACATCAGGTTGTTGGCCACTTCAGCTTTGCAAGGCTCCTCAGTGCACTCGGGAAACAAGCCCACACTCCTGGGGAGGGCACCTCTCCCTCTGTGACAGGATGCTCTTGCCACCCTCTCCTTCACCATGCTACTCCAGGGTGACCCACTCATCCCCAGCAAGTTCAGTCCTACTTGAGAGTCATTAGCCCCTCTGTGCCCTTGGCCAGGAGCTCAATTCCCCCAGATCTTCAGACATCACCTCTTCAGGGCATCCCTCTTGACCCAACCTTACAAAAGAGCTCTCTGTGCCCACAACTTCCTGACAGCCTGCTCCAGCCCCTTCAGACTTATTCCCTCACCTGCAGCTTCCTGTCTGTTTGTCATCTTCCTTTTTTGTAATGTGTACGACACTGAACAGACAGACACAGGACAGACACACAGAACAGACTCCTGGGCGAATATGTTGACTTTGGAAACACAAGTTCCAAAGAAAAGAAAGCTAATGGGCCAGGTTCTGCTTTTTCCAGATCTCATCACAGTAACTGGCCAATATCCAGGCAACCCTACATCCAGAAACCTTTCCCTAGGCTCAGGGACAACAGTAGGGGTCACTTTTCGTGACACAAAACACGGCCACTTTGTCCCCTTCAACTAAGATTATAAGCAGGTTAACAAAATTCCTATATTTTTAAATGTATGATCCTGTATCAATCTGGAAACCTAAGTAGTCCATTTTTAGAGAATTCACTTTCAAGTGAGCAATATTCAATATTCTCGTGCCGCTAAAAGCCTACTAAAGAGAGTACAAGGACCTGGTCCAGAGTAACATGTTAAAAATCTCACCCTGTTGGGGGCTGGAGAGGTGTTTTAGTGGTTAAGAGCATTGCCTGCTCTTCCAAAGGTCCTGAGTTCAATTCCCGACAACCACGTGGTGGCTCACAACCATCTGTAATGAGGTCTGATGCCCTCTTCTGACCTAAAGACATATACACAGACTGTAAATAAATTTAAAAAAAAAATCTCACCCTGCCACTTCATCCTCCATCTCTAAATGTTCTGATCTCATTCCCCAACTCTGAGAAAGCCCCTCTGTGATGCATCCTCACCATCTCTTCCTCCCCCGATGTTTCTTCTTCCCCCCGCATTCTCTTCCTCTTCCACTGCTTTGTCCTTGTCGTACGGCACTCACTGGTGTGTCGTCTCCTAGAAAGTATAGGCATCTTCCCCTGTCATTGGTTGTTTCTCAAGAACTGCTCATTTTATTCTTGTACACTGGGAGGCGAGAGCGAAAAGCCTTTGGAAATTCACTTGGAGCAATGTTTTATTCTTATTGTACAGGGCCCTCATATGGGGCACAAGCCAGTACCTGTGTCCTAGTAGAGTTGTACTGTTCGTTTGTGGGTAACGTTCACTCTGGTGGATGGATGTGCTATATCATTTGTTAAATATTTTAATATCACCTGTGTATACACGCGCTGCCGTATATGCACACGCTGTATCTATTTATATTTGTTTTGTTGTGCATTCATGGAGGGAACAGAGACACATAAGGAAACTGAAAGGAAGATCCTGCACCAGACCCAGTGGAGGGAGCAATGGCTGTCATCTTACAGATAAGGCAGTTCGTGCACATGAGCACAGTACCTCCACACAGAAGAGCTCAGTGCCCAGTGCCAAAAACAGCTCTTTCTCCTTGCAGTCTGAACATACAATGCGCTTAACCAAAGGAACGGAGAATTTGTGAAACTTCTTCTCTTCGTCGCTACAGAATATGTGCATCTCCCGAGAAAGATGTGGAGGCCAGGCGTGGTTGTGCACAGCTCTAGTCTCGGCACTCGGGAGGCAGAGGCAGGGGGATCTCTGTTAGTTGGAGGACAGACTGGTCTATGTAGTGAGTTCCAGGCCAGCTGGGGCTACATAGTGATACCCTGGAGGAAGAGGCTATGAATGCATCTCTCTGTATCATACCAAAATAGTCGGAGACCCTGGGGGTAAATGTCTGAGAGCCAGGACAGGTTCTGTGTTAACTCTGAGAACTCAGTGATGTCCTGTACCGTAAACACGTGGAAGGAGACAACCTTTCTTGGCCATCATCACATGTCCTACTGCGTAATAATCACTAAATATTAATAACTGTTCTGTTAAATTCAAAAGTCCTTTAATTAGCTATATCATACCTGATATTTGCCACTTTGACCCTGTATTTACATGAGTTATCCCAATTTTCCATCAACGCCAGGCCACATAGTGTGCACGGCCTATTCCTTTCTTAGTCCCATTGTGGTCATGCTCAGATGAAATTAATCAGCACATCAGCACTTCTGAACCTGTGGGTTGGGGGTCACATATCAGATAGCCTGCATATCAGATGTTTACGTTATGACTCATAACAGTGGTAAAATTACAGTTTTGAAGTAGTAAAGAAATGAATTTATGGTTGGGATCACCATGACATGAGGAACTGTAGTACAAAGGCACAGCATTAGGAAGGTCGAGAACCCCTGCCCTACATTGATGAAGGATTAGGAAGGTTGAGAACCCCTGCTCTACATGGATGTTGAAAACAATAACTCAGGGTTTGTAGTGGGAACTACAAGCATCTGTCTGTACAGTGCAATAAATGTGAATATTTATGTATCAACTGCAAATGTCATAATTCTACTACAAATTTCCAGACTCGCTAGGGAATTATGATTTTTAAACATTGGTTTAATTTGGTCACCAAAACAGCCACTATTTTTGTCCTGATCCTCTTTCTTGCATCAACCTTTCACAATTTGTGAGGACCAGCTAGCTCTATGCTTTGAAAAACCAGGGCACTTTTTCATATCCAGGAGAGGTGTGTATGGCCTCTATCTACTGTATCTCCAAATTCCCTTTCAGACACCACAGTCTTATTAATAACGCCACTAAAGAGGTCTCACCAGGCTTCCCTAGCTCTCCAGACAATTTTTAGCCCCATGGTTCTTCCCAATTTAAAAACAAAATGAATCTCACAAACAGAATTGAAATGTCAAATTTACTGCCATCTGGATTTAAAGACGGCAAAGAAAACTTGGTTTGGGGTGTTTTATTTTTGTAGCCAGAGTGAACGTATTACAGTTACATTTGTTTTCAGACCATTTACCTCTCTATGTCTCTGCATTTCACTCCGAGGGAATAAGGTACTGAAGTGAAGAAGAAGACACCATCCAGAACATTCCAAGAAGAACCTATAACATTCAGTAGGTCCATCCAAAATAATGGAAGTTCATCTTCATCGTCATCATGAGGATAAACCCAATGTGTTCACTGAGTAAATTTAGAACCGTGAGTGTGGATTAACAGTTTGGCTCTGCTCCTCTGGGGGTTACAATCTGATACATGAACAGACATAAAGGATATGCGAGCCGTTTAGCAAAGCCTTTACGGTCCATCCATTGAAAGCACAAGGCAGCCATGGGGCCTCCAGGGTAGGAGAAAGAATAGCAATGACTGAGATCCTCTAGGTGAGACCTGCCACAGAGGGGAGGGTCTGTGAGTGGATAAGTTTAAGCCACTCTTCTTACCAATGCACAGCAAAGACCCAAAGACATCTCCTTAAGCAAGAGTCCATGACTATAACGCATAGGAATATCAGTTCTCTTGAGAACACCAAAGGAAAGGCCACCCACAAAATTTTAAAGATACAGAGACTTAAACCCCGACACATTGATTGTTTTAGGAACAATGTGGGAACCAACAATGGACTCTGTGCCGTGCACATACACACATGCACACACACACATACATGCATGCACACATGCATGCGCACGTGCACACATGCACACACACATACATGCATGCACACGCGTGCACACAACCACACCAGATTTTGGCCAGTGTTCTCAGGGTGGAAACTTGGTGGCAAACCGCTTCATTTCCTCTGAGTCCAAGCACTCTTTGTACACTCATTTGCTCAGCTCCGACAAACGGCACTGCTGTGCCCAGCACCCTGTGTAAGACGCAGGGAATAACCCAGCCAAGGTCCTGCCCCCAGTGAGCTTAAATGTAACAAGGAATATAGCCTTTTCTTTTCGATTTTACATTTTTATTGTGGCAATACTATAAAAACAGAAAAGCTCACATTTTTTTCATGTTTAGGCTCCCTGCTCAGCAACACTGAGTATAATCTTATTGTGGACTGTCCATCCGCAGAGCTTCTTACATCTTTTAAAACTAGCATTATGTAGGTACATCTCTCCTCAGCTCCTAAAAAACTCAATTATTTTTATTTATGAACTTGACAGTTCTAGGTACCTCATGGAGATGGAACTGTACGCTATTTGTCTATTCGTATTTCCATGGTCTCACTCAGCGTACCAGGTGACCTCAAGGTTTGCATAGTAACCTCAAGGTTCAAGACTCCACTCCTTTTAGGAAGCTGAATAGTTCTTACACTCATGGACACACACACAGCATATTTTGTGTATCTGTTCACCTATTACTAGGTACTGGGCTGTGTCCCCACCATTTAGCTATTGTGAATGGGGCTGCCGTGGATGTAGGTGTACGTCAATGTGTGAGCCTCTGTTCTCAGCTCTTTTGGAAACAGCTAAAAGTGGAATTTCCGGATCGGTATCTATCTTTAATCTGGGGGGAAGAGCAGACTGCTTTTCTCGAGCTGTGCAGTTTTGCATCCCTCCCAGCAAAGCGTGAAGGTTGTAATTTCTTTGCATCCTCACTAACACATGTTATTTTCTGGCTTGTTTGTTTGCCTGCTCCTTTTGAAAACAGCCAGCCTCCAAATAAGCAGGAAGTGGTATCTTATTGTGGGTTTGATGTTCTGTCCCTGAGTGGCTGCTAACCTTTCAGATCATTTCGTGTGTTTACTGCCCATTTATGTATCTTCTTGTAGAACTGTTTACCCAAGACCTGGTCCCTATTAAGATGGAGTTTATATTGTTGTAGAGCTTTAGAAATGTTTTACAAGTCTGGAGACTAATCCCTTTTCAGACCCATGACCAGTGTGATGGTTCATTTTCATTGTCAGCTTGACTGGCTTTGAAGTTGCTTAAGGATCCAGCCTCTCCATGTGTCCTAAAGATGTGTCCATATACACTCTCAGAAGGAAGACCCATCCGGAATGTGAACAGTGTGGTCCCATAGGCCGAGGTCCTGGACTGAATGAAAAGGAGAGAGCAGTGAAGCCTATCTCTCCTTCCTGCCTGCAGGTGTGATGTGACCAGCCAGCCACCTCACCCTCCTGCCACCAGACCTTCCCCTCCATGATGAGTCTCCATAACTGTGTCTCCACTTAAACCAGGAGCCAGATAAACCCTTCCTTCCTGATACTGCTCTTGCCAAATATTGTATCACAGCAAGGAGAAAAGTAATGAGCACAATTTGCAAACATTTTTTCCATTGTTGTCAGGGGGGTTTTGTCCTGCCCTGGTCCCACAGTCTTTAGGTCCCAAAGAAAATCACACAGAGAGTCTACATTAGTTATAAACTGATTGGCCCATTAGCTCAGGCTTCTTATTAACTCTTATAACTTATATTAACCCATTATTCTTATCTGTGTTAGCCACACGGATCAGTAACTTTTTCAGCGGGGCAGTCACATCTTGCTTCTTGTGTATCTGGACAGGACTGCAGAGGAATGAGCTTCCCTCTTCCCAGAATTCTCCTGTTCTCATTGACCCCACTCTACTTCCTGTCTAGGTATAGTTGTCCCACCTATCTTCCTGCATGGCTACTGGCCAATCAGTGTTTATTTAAAACATAATTGACAGAATATAGACAATTGTCCCACAGCATTCCATTCCATGAGTTGCTTTTTATTACTCTGTTGATAATGGTCTTTGGTGTGAATGCAGATTTAAACAAAACACCAGGCAGACTAAAGCACCAGACACAGTGTGGATGCGAAACACTGGAGATGGGTTTAGGAAACCTCATGAATACTGAGAGTATGAAGGCTTCCTTGCCCATTTATTTACCTGACAATCATTGCTCTATAGAATAAGTAACAAGAGTGAACAAAACACACAAATCCCTGATTCCAAGGAGCTCCCATTGCAATGCCATTCAACAGGACAGGAGTGAGACTCAGGCTCAAAATATATTCTCAAATAGTATGGCAATCATTTCAGTAGAGGGATTCTGAAGGATGTGAGGGTATCTGCAATGACAATAATGCCATGGTGTGGCCATGGGGTGGCAGTGGCCATCTGAAATGGGACAGGAGAAATTATTATAACATAAAAACTCAAAATATTACAATACCAGGTTGTTGGGTGGATCAAGAACAACTAACCAGATTGAGTGTAGGAATAAGGAAGGAAATAAACTCAGCACATCAGATGATAGAGTTATCAAATAAAGGTGGGAGACAGGAAAGAGATAGCAGCAGTGAGCCTTTGTTCTTTGTTCATTTCAGGAAGACAGTTTCAAGGTTGAAAGGACAGTCGGCTTGTAAGGATCCATAGAAACCAAAAAGCTACCCTGCTTCACCTACTGTTTCCAAAGCAACTGAGTTGAGGGGAAGAACATCTTCCACTTGGGAGGAACCTGGGAAAGAAATCCATTTCTCTAGGCCTATGAGAATGATAATCTTACTTAAAATTAATGAGCAAGATTGAAGCTAAGTTTCTAGTTCCCCAACTTCTACATCCCAGAGATTACTACAGTGTTCAGACATACATAGATTTGAGAAGAATGGGCCCAAAGGAAGAGTTGGAAGCCACTTGCTCCAACTCTTAGAGCAAAACCAGAGCTCTAATCCAAAAATCTGATTTAATAGAAGCTGAATCTTGTCATGCTGTTAATGTCTCTATAATGAGAAGGAAAGCAAGCAGCCAATGTCTCTAAAGAGAGAGAGGGGGAGAGAGAGATGAGAGAGAGAGACCTGCCCTTGGATCATAGCAGCTCAAGGAGCCATTGGGAGTGTTGAGGATTGCTACCTTCACTGCCCTCTCTTGCAAGTCTCTTGTGAGTTTACCTCTCAGTGACCCATAAGATGTCCCCTACTTTCCCTTTATAGCAGCACTGTACCTTTGTTCTTGGTTCATTTCAGGGAGTCAGCGAGAAAGTGAGCATAGTCTGAACCACATGTTCTCAAACTCCGATGCACTATCAGTTCCCTGGGGAGGAGAATCTTGGTCATCGCAAACTCACGGGGCTGCTTCCTGAAGCCAAATGACCTCTCTTCATCCTCACACACAATCTCTGGGGGGATGCTGCTTTCATGCTTCCGTTCCCCATCACAGTGAGGGACTGAAGCTAAGGTTAAGGGCATCACTCAGATCTTCCTATAAATAAACACAGAGTAAAACTGGTCTCTTGTCTAACACCAGGTCCTGTGTGGCATCAGCCTCACAAACACCAGCCTGTTTACTGACGACGATAGAAGACCCACAGCTCTAAAGGAAAGGGGCTCCGTGAGAAGTTGGCTTGCTCTCGGCAGCATGCCCTGGCTGCACTATTCACAACAGCCAGGAGATGGACCCAACCTAGATGCCCATCACCAGATGACTGGACAAAGGTAGTACCTAGACAAAATGGAATAAAGAAGAAAATGAGACCATGGCATTTGCAGGAAAAGGGATGCAAGTGGAAATCATTTAATTAAAATAATGGCTATGCAGAATAACCCAGACTCAGAAGAGCAAATGCACATTCACTCTCCTATGTGGAACCTAGACATGAAACTATGCATATGCGTATGTTTATGAAACTATGCATATGCGTATGTCTATAGGCCACAAAACTAGAAAGAGGATTTAAGAGGAGAGGATAGATGTTAAAGGAGGTGTGAGAGATGTGAGAAAATGCATGTGGGGAATAAGTGGGGGGGCAGTCAGCAGGAGAAAGAGAGTCAGAATATAGAGGGGAGAAGGGGAAGGAATTAGAATAACATATGATGGCATACGTGCCTGAAGACATCATAGAGAATATCATTATTTTGTATGCTAACCTAAAAAGCTAATATAAAGAATTGCACCTGGGTAATGCCTATGGAAGATGGTCAATGCTGGTGTAGCAAATACCCAATGGAAGGGGGGGTGCTTTTAAATTTAATAACATTTCCAAGAAATGTTAAATTACCAAAAAGTAAGTTATTCAGCCAGGCCACAGAACTGTTTATACAGTCACCATGACTTTTAAAACAATATTCATACATGAGGAAATTTGTTCCATTTAAAATAGGAAGTAAAAACCACACCCAGCTCTCCTGACCTTTTCAGATGCATTGTGCTTTAATTACTTGATTCAAAGTCAGCATCTCAGGCACCGCTGCACAGTAGCACAAATCCACGACACTTCCCCGGCAGGACGCGCTTGAGCAGTGTAGGCGCAGGTTGGGTTCAGACGCACCCTGGAGCTCACACGGGACTGGAGCTTCTAGCATTCCTGTGAACTCCCCAAGATCCCCTCTCAACCTTCTGTCCTCTCCTTGCCCCTGCCGTGTGTGTGTCTGTGTGTGTGTGTGTCTTATGAAATGAAGGCTTTCTTCCCACACATCACTCTGACTGTGTTATCTTCCCAAAGAGTTGTTTATAATAAGCTGTGATAGGAGGTAGGGAGACGGTGGGCGCATAGTTAAAAGCACTTATTGCTTTTGTAAAAGACCCAGGTTCAGTTCCCAGCACCCACATCAGGTGGCTCACAACCTCCGCTAATTCCAGTTCCAGGGGATATGCCACCCTCTTCTGGCCTCCATACACACATGCACATGCGTGTGGTGCACACAAATTCACATAGACATATTCACACATATTCGTGAATTTTAAAAAAACTTTACTAATCTCTCCTCACTTCAGGCAAAGGCACCTATCAATGGCTTCTTTTCAGGAAGGGAGGCAAGGAACACACTAATAAATGCTGCCCCAGGACACACGAGGCACACGAAGAAGTGAAGGAATTTGGCACCAAAGAACAAAAGAAGATTGGGAACACCCATAACCAACTTACTCAGCAATATGACTCAAGGACAATTCTCCTTTTGAGAAATCTCTTCCCCAGAAATGCAGGTGGACAATGTCTACTTAAGACACACGTTAGAGAAGGTTTTCATCTCTGTATACCAACACCATTTGGTCTCATGCCTGAAAGCTAAAACAACTGAACTGCACCTACAGCCAGCTAGTCCAGCTGTCGAACAATTCACTACCTCCACTGAGTCCACCCTCCATGGCACTCCCAGCTCATTGGCCACTGTATCTCTCCCTGCTCCCTAGCCTCTCATTCCCAGCTCACTGACCACTATATCTCTTTCTTATTCCTTATCAGACTAGCTCTGCCCAATGCCTGTTTCTTCACCTGCCTGTCCCCTAGTGGTATGACTTCTGGACTTTCTAACATTACCATTCTTCTTCTATTTTCTCCTTACTTTGCTGGAACCCATCACATTAACCCAGCTCTACACTGAGATGCTTCTTCTGCTTGAGTCCTGTGTTCTTGATGTTTCTGGAACATATGATGCTATTAGCAAAATACAAGTTTCTTCATTTTCATTCCATTTGACATCCTTGTACGGGTCATCTTGTATTCATTTACTGTAATGAAATGTCTGAGACAGTCAACTTCAAAGCAGGAAAGCTACATTTCAGCTCAGTTTGGTAAGATCTAAAACATGGCTGTTGATCGGGTCTCTGTGGTGAGGCTTCCTAGCAGGTGTGTGTGACAAAGAAGGACCATTCGCTAAGAAGCAGTGACCAGTAAGGTACAATCTTCTTCAGGGATAATCTCAGCAGCCCCAAAGCTCTGAGAAGATGCCACCTCCTAAAGTTTTCACCACCTTCCAACAGTGTCATGCCTGGAACTGAGCCTTTACCACCGTGTCTGGTAGAACATCAGAAATCATTTAAGTTATTTCTCACCCCTTCCCATATCTCAAAGACCACATCCAGAATGTCCTCTAACGTCTTTCCTATTGCCCTGCCTGACAGTGGCTTTTACCAAGAGCTAGTAAAGAATTTCCCCCCTTCAACTGCCTATGCCCTCTTCCTTCAATTCTGCAAAGTTTGCTATCCTACAAACAGCCTGATCACGGCCCTTGCATGCTCAAAAGCCTTGAGTGTGCATAGCCTTTTGCCCATGAGCAGAGTAGGCTCCCTAGACTGGCAATCAGAGCACTCCACAGTGTGACCAGACTTGTTGCTGCATGTCTTCTGAACACATCCTGGGTTTCTCACCTCTGTGTCTACGTCTGTGCTTCCTCTGCCTGTACAGCTTCCATAGCCAACTATAGCAACTGAAACCTGGCCAGCCTTCAAGGTCTGCAGCAAGGCATGGAAGCCTTCTCTGGTTTCTAGGTTGGATTTGATCTATCTTTCTTCCTTTTCTTAGTAGTTCCTAGAAATTTATATATTTTAGGGCTCTTATTTTATAGTATTGTAATTTCAAATATCTATCTGCCTTCACTGCTATGCAGTAAGCTCCAGGAAGACAGAGATCATATCTTATTATATTTATATTCCCACAGGACTTAGCACATTCGTTGCAATAAAAGACCATCTGTACATACTTATTAAATTCACATGTACATATCTCTAAGAAATTATATGCTGCAATTTGGGGTCTTTGAAACTGTTCATTATACCCACTTGTCTACGTACACAAAATGCCCTTTCCAGAGCTTCTCGGTGCCATTTCTCTACACTACTGACAGAAAGGCCCTGCGGGGCAGTTATCTATCACGGCTGCAAAATATTCTCCCTGCCCCTTGGGCTGCTCCCTGGAATCACTCTGAGGCCTGAGCTCATGAATGAAGTGACTGATAAATTTGGAGCAACATCATGTTTGTAATTATCTTCTGTGGTTAAAAAGACAAAAGAGATAGTGTTGCTTCCAAATAGCGTGTATTTAAGGGAGGAACATCTCGACTCAGAAGCAGCACCGCAGGACAGCTTGCCCGGGACTCAGGCTACATCAGAAGGGTCACATGGAATTCCCTTCTTTGTAGTTATCACGGTACCAGAAACAACAGTACGGCTTTGAACTTGCTGCAGCTCAGCCAGTGACAGTCTTTAACAGCTTGTCAAAGTCACCCCTTGCTTGCAGCCTCCCTGTCTGAGTCTTAAAGGGAGAAACAGGGAGAGATAATTCAGTGAGGGATGGGCTTGCTGCAGGAGCATGAAGATCTGAATTTAATCCTAAGTACCCACATAAAAAGGCCATGTGGTGGCGTCGGTTTGTAGGCTCAGCCCTGGGGACACGGGAACAGTGATCCCTGATGCTCACTGGCCAGTCTAGCCTATTTGACAAGTTCCAAGTCAACAAGAAACCGTGTCTCAAAAAAACAAGGCAAATGACACCTGGTGAGTAACATCCAGGTTGACCTCTGACCTCCACGCATACACCCACATGTATGTGAACCTGTACATCTACACACACATGAACAGTATGTTTAACATACTTATTATTAGTATAACATGCTAATCACAATACTTGGTGATTGTTGAGCTTTGTGACCTTCTTAGGAACTAAACTGTGTCTAGCTATACCCTGCAAAGGAACACAGCACAGGCTGAAGGCTAAGCATGACAGACAGACTGCTGGGTGTCTACTCTACCTCTGTTCCCTCTCGCTGTGGGCCATCAGGAATCATTCATTACTTCTCAGTTGTGTGTCTTGATTACAGAAAGGCCCTAATACTAATATAATAATAATAATATATAATATATAATAATAATATAATAATAATAATAGTGACAGTCACTGCATCATGGGGCTCCTGGAGCAGCACATTGCTTGGGAGTGCCTTCATAGCATGAGTGCATTATAGCTTCCATGATTACTGATTTCAGTGAGGTCCATTTTCAAAAGCAGCAAGTACACACTGTCAGGGAACTTCTTTCTGCGAGTGTGTGTCCTGGTCAGGGCTGAGGCAGCCAGAGAATGGCCTCAGACGGCAAAGGGCAGGGTTGTAGGCTGCTGAGTCACGAGTCGTACATCATACAACCTCCCCTTGTATGAACACTGTTGTTGTTTAATTGAATGAGTTGCCGATATATAAAAATCACGGTTTCCCTACCCAGGCTTAATTGTTAATGACGTGGGCAGAGGACCCTGGAAGGATGGTACAGCAGCTAAAGGTGCTCACAGCTCCTGCAGAGGACCCTGATTATGTTCCCAGCACCCATATGAGGCAGCTCTCAACGACCTGTTTCTCCAGCTCCAGGCATCTGAAACCCCTTTCTGACCTCCGAGGCACTGCACTCAAATGAGCAAGCCCACATACAGACAACACATGTATACATAATTGTTTAAAGATTCACTTATTTTTAGGTTGTGTGTATAAATGGCATGCCTACAATAATGCCTGCACAGCAATCTCCATAGCGTGCCATGCAAGCATGTGGACCTGAGTTCAGATCCCTAACATCCATAGGACACAGCAGTACATGTCTAAGGGAAACATAGAGACAGGTGGATTTCTGGGGACTCCTCCGACAACCTAACCAAATCAGTGAGCACTAAGTCCAGTGATGATGTGGGATTCCCCCTCTGTATGCTGTAAATTCCATTGGTTAATTAAAAAAAAACTATCTTGGGCTTGCACAGAGCAGAATAGTGGTAGGCAGGGGAAAAACTAAACTGAATGCTGGGAGAAAGGAGGCAGAGTCAGAGAAGAAGCCGTGGAGCCGCCACAGGAGACAGACATGCTGGAACCTTGCAGGTAGGTCACGAGCCTCATGGTAAAATATAAAATAATGGAGATGGGTTAATTCTAGATGTAAGAGCTAGCTAGCACTTTGCTTAAGTAATTGGTCAAGCAGTGATTTAATTAATACAGTTTCTGTGTGTTTATTTCAGGAGTCTGGGCAGCCAGGAAATGAACAAACAGAGGGCAGCCGTGAACACACTAGCAGCCTCCTACTACACAGTGAGACACCAGTCTCAAAAATACTGTGGAGAGAGGAAGGCATCTGGCAACGATTTCTGGCCCCCACATGCATAGCATACATGTGCATGAACATACACAGTCATAAGCAGAAATGTACATGTACCTCTATATGCACACACATACATGTACCTATCTGTACTGCCATGCACACACATATTCATGTACCTGTATCTCCTCATGCATAGGAACACATACATATGAACATGTGGACACACATACAATAATAATAGACCAGTTAATATAATAAAGAATAGTCCTGTTACATAGAATGATGTTATTTCATTGATTTCAAAAGTATAAAAATTACACTATTGCAAAAGATAAACTCTATGCATTTTACATATTCCCCATAAAATGTAATACATATCTCTTCCATCTTCCTGGGCATCTTTTCTCAATGCACTTAGAAATAAGTAATAGCATAAGATTTGATTGACCTACTCAGAATTTGGATCCTTCCAATTGTTCATTAAACTTACAAACTAAATTAATGCTTGTTCTTATGTGGCTTGGCAGCATAAATTAATACTATCTGAACGAATTAGTAACCTTGGCTCCTAACACCAGAGATTTTGGCAGGTTCCACTTTCGGTTTAGTAAGCCCGGGCACAGGGGAATCTTTATGTAAGAATTTTCTCTCCCACCACTACACATGGAGTTCTCCTTAATGAATGTTAAAGAAATGTCCCAGAGGAAGTGTAAACCTCCTCGTAACTTCTTGTCAAAGCAACAGGAAGCTGGCTTGGTGCTCTAGCTAGAAACACAAAATCCAAAGCATGGCAAGGAAGGAACTCATTCCCTCAACAACACTGTTCTTATCACCTGCTCTAAGAACCAGGCAATGACACACTCTGAAGAGCTCTGCATTCTTACTTCCAGGACAAAATAGCAACACGGTGAACAGGAGGTGTAGGGATGTTGAGCAGCTGAAGCTGACGAATTCTTAAAATACATTGTCGGGTATTCAACGAAGCCAGCAGAAGTGGGAAGTAGTAAGAACAAACACGCAGTTCATGAACGAACACAGATCATCACCCCATTCATCATCTTGGGGGCTTGTGAGGAGGCGGAGGTAATTAAGACACCCTGTGTGCCCTCCAGACGTGCGGTGCCCGGTGCCCAGGAGAGTTATGAAAATAACTACACGCACAAGGAGTTAGTGTGTGCCCCAGGAAAGGTAAGAGCGCTCTGGACAGTCTAAAGGAAGACATTAAATCCAGTGATGGATACAGAAGCAGACAGACTGGAAGAGGGACTCACCTCGGGATATGAACCTAATGGATTTGGTGGTAGGGACAGCCTCAGTAAAGGGACTCGAGGCTTCTAGTTTACCTGGAGAATATACCAATGTGGCTTTAAAGAACAATCAAGATACAAGCTAAGTGTAGGGGAGAGTGTGAGCCGGGTGTGGGGTTTGCATGCTTTTCTCTCCCCTCCCCTCGGACAGCACGGTGGACAGTGCAGAGAGCATGCGCACACATGATAAGCACCGGTAAGAGCCAATGAGGATCAGGCAGTCAGCATGACCAGACATTAACTGAGAGC
Organism: Alexandromys fortis; assembly: GCF_014885135.2. Classification (NCBI taxonomy): domain Eukaryota; kingdom Metazoa; phylum Chordata; class Mammalia; order Rodentia; family Cricetidae; genus Alexandromys; species Alexandromys fortis. Next base: position 9,691,158 of record NW_026067911.1, on the reverse strand, counting down.
GATTGTAAGGAATCATCACACAAAACCAAACTTGAAGTAGAAAATACCTGTCTTGGATTCTTCCGGGAGGTTGCTGTCCTGGAAGCAGCCAGCGTAGACACTTACCAACCAGCGCTCGGTTCATCTTTTCCGTGATAAAACGCTCTGACCAAAGGCAACCTGGGGAGAAAGGGGGTTATTTCTTCTTCCACTTCCACATCACAGTCCATCACTGAGAGGAGCCAGGGAAGGAATTTCCAGCAAGAAGCTGAAGGCAGAACAGATTCAGGCAAGCAACATTCTCTCTGATGGAGGAACTCACTCATAGCCGAGAAAGTCCAGCAGAACGATGGAGGCTCACCCATTGGCTTGGTCTTAGCTTTTTTAATGCAGCTCAATACCACCTGCTTGAGGACTGGATCCTCCTACATAAATTAACGATCAGCATAATCCCTCACATGCACCCTTCAATAACCTGATCTAAGCCACTACTCTACGGAGGCTTCTCCTCTTAGATGACTCTAGGCTGCGTCGAGTTGACAAAGCACCCAAGACGGCACTGGTCTGTGATTTTCTTTTCTTTCTCTTTGAGACAGGGTTTGTGTAGACATGGCTGTCTGGGCTACAGAGACTTTGTCTAACAAAACAAAACAGCAGGTCTGGAGAGAAAGTCCATAAGGCATGCGGACTAGAGTTCAAGTCCCATGAAGAGGTAGGGTGGCAGCATACACTTGCAATCTCAGTGCTAGGAGGAGTCAGGCAGATCTCTGGGGCTAACTGGTGAGCCAGTCTAGCCTTGTCAGCGAGCCCCAGGTCTCGGGGAGGGACTGTGTCTCAAAGAACAAGGTGGCCAGCCATCCCAAAGAAACACACACACAGTGCCTTGGCCAGGCCACTGTTTTAAGCACACAGTAAGGCAACCCATCACGATAAGTACATAAAGCTGAGAAGGCTAGTTCACCTCACAGCTAGGCACAAAAAGAATAAGAAATAAGCCAAGATCTCACAAACCCCTTCAAAGACTTGTCTGTTTCTGGACCCAGCCTAAAACCTCGTCTACGGTGTCACCTCTTAAAGGTTGAATTCCTCAAGTATCTCTACAGGCTGGGACCTGCCGCGGACCGTCCCTCTCGGAGACCGCTATCCACGGGAGACCAGGGTGAAGGATAGGATAGCCAGGATACGATGCAAGGGAAATGACAGACAGACACACTGTGTAGTGAAAATCTGCTGCAATTTTACTTCTGTAAAGCTTCAGTTTTTGTACAAAACAGATCAAAGAACTTGGCAGGTGCATTACATCACCCCACTCAGGGTTCCAGACATAAATCAAGATTAAGCATAATCAAAATAGAGCTTCTTCTACGTGCTCCTTTCTACGTGTTCCCCCTTCCGTGCTCAAGATGTTGGCAAGGACTTTTAGTTTTG
>NW_026067911.1:9607076-9684562 GCF_014885135.2 Alexandromys fortis | reverse complement strand
GAGATTTGCCTAGGGCATCAGGTCCTCTCTGGACTGCTGATTGCCAGGGGGACCACCTGGGGCTTCGCTCCAAGAAGCTCTAACCCCAATCCTTCAGCAGGCAAAAGCCAGCGCAGAGGCATTTTGTCACTACACGGCAGTCACTGCTGTGGACGTGGCAGGGACCAAGAATAACACATAGAACTTTGTGGGATGCTGTAGAATCAGCCTACATCAATCACCCACACGTGGGAAGTTCTCCATCTTTTAATCTTTCTCCTATTGAGCACTTGCTATTTCTAGTTTGTTGTGAATATGTTTATTAAAGTTACTCTATTTCTTTGGAGAATATCCCCTAGAATTCTTTAAATAATTTTTATAGCACAAGATCTAAAGGACTATATTATGTTGTAGATGTCAAAACGTGTATGGATTAAGATCTGCTCTTAGCAGAGGACACTTTCCAAGCTTACGGATGTGGAACTCACCTCATTCATTCATCAATATCTTTAATGTTATTGTGAGACCATAGCTGTCGCGGCCCTACTGCAGCCCAGGTTCCAGTCCTGAGATGAGGAAGGGACAAGGCGTGAAGAAATGAAGTCATGTCCAACCACCAGATGAGTTCCACACAAGTGGCTGGCCGCAAAGAACTTAAGCCATCTTTATTTATACTCCAAAAACAAGCATGTTTCTCCATACTAACAAGCATGTTTTTCTCACCCTACAACGTTAACCTCTGGCAAAAAACAAATATGCCAAATATGCCAAATATTCTCTTTCCCAACTTTTTATATCAAAACATCTTTTAAACCAAAAACAACTCTTATCATTTTGCTTTCTTGGCCAAATATTGAGCCAGGTACATCCTGTCTTTACAAAGCTAAAAGGTGATAAATAGATAGATAGATAGATAGATAGATAGATAGATAGATAGATAAATTTTTTTTAATTTTTTATCGTTTATTTTAACTTTATTATGTGCATTGGTGTGAAGGTGTCAGATCCCCTGGAACTGGATCTCCAGACAGTTGTGAGCTGCCGTGTGGGTGCTGGGAATTGAACCCAGGTCCTTGGGAAGAACAGTCAGTGCTCTTAACCACTGAGCCATCTCTCCAGCCCCCAATAAATAATTTTTTAAAAGCTAAAAGGTAATAAACATAGGCACATATTCTCAAAAGCAAAAATACCATTAAAACTTTAACAAAGCATATTTGCAGAAATGGGGTGAATGGCCTCCAATTCTGTCAGCATTGGCTCAGGACAGCTCCCAGGGTCTGGAGTGACAGCTGAAAAATGCATTTCCTGGGAATGACCACATCTCCCAGGCATGAATGACAAAGTGACACTAAAAAGTGTCATCAATATTATGAGAGAGAAGAGGGCATGCAGGCTGCACCAACCCAGGAGTATTCTGTGTGCCCTAGTCCACGAGCCCTTGTCGAGTGAGACTGTCCCTGAGGGGTTTGCCTCATTTGGAGACCCAATGGACAAGCACTCTTATACTGGTATGAAACTAGGCCTCGCTGTTCCCAACACATAGCTCTCAGGCAGATAGACACACACACACACACACTACTCACAACACCCCAGGACCAAGCCAAGCAGGAAAAGAGAAGGATGCTCCAGAGGTAACATAGGTGAGTTGACTGGAAGGCTATGGTTCACTATACCCAAGGGAAAAACAGAAAGATGCCCAAGCAGACACTGAAGACCTATGGCAGTTACATTATTAATCACCAAGTCCACTGGAAAGCTTGATCCACTTCAAGCCAAACCTGACCGTGGTTTTAACAAATGTCTTATTCTTATAGAACTTCCAAGATTTTGATGTAGAAACTGCTTAGTTATAGAAGAAAAGACATGTGCTTTGACTATGAGCGTGTCTGGGGAATTTGAGCATCAAATGGCTGAAGAATCATTTTGTGGTATAATGATAATCATGCCAGGCTAAAGAGCAACCTGAGTTAATGTTTGCAAGCACTGAACGGTAACTAGCCATTTCAGCCATTAGGAATGGGCTTGCCGAGAATAAGAGCACGGGACTTTGTGAAGTCCTGATTTTTAGGAAACACTTACACTAAAGTGTACCTCCTCTGGGAACTATGAAATGTGTGAGTTTACAAGGAAACGCAAGCTCTTGAGTTCTTACCAACACGCACTAATGAACAAGGCAGAGTTGTGAAACTGGCTCGTACAGAGGGACGTGCAGAAATGCTGACCACGAGCTCCACCTTGACCTTGGCCACCAGTGGTTATGCTGATATATGCCTTTGCTAAAATCTTCAAACTGCTCACGCAATCCCTGCGCAAGCTATTCTATCTAAGGTATATCTTTAAAAAAAATCCAGCCCAAAGAACTCCGAATTGAGCATCCGCAGGTCAGCTCCCTCAAGAACTCCTTCCCTGGGTTTCAGCAAGTGGTGTAGCCTCAGGTTCCTCAACTGATAAATAAGGAGCTGAATACTTGGTGATCTCTAAACTCCAGCTTTTGGGGTCTAATAACTTTTTATTTGAATATCTTTATTTATTCTCTGACAGTTTCATGCATGCGTACAACATATCATGACCCCTGCCTGTCCTCAAATCCCCTTCCCACTCTCCCTGGCCCCCAATCTCATGCCCAAATTTTTAAGTAATCATGATATTGTGGAAATTATGAACCCAACTTAAGACTTCAACCACTTTATTTTAAAAAGTCCCCATTGCACTGGCATATGAATTTATTATCATTGCAGGGAAGAAGTTCGAATGGCATAAATAAGTTCTTCCACCCATCTCCTTTCCTGTAACTATAGGCAGGGCCTACCTTTCCAGGCTACCAAGTATTTTTCCAGGCTTTCTTTGTTCTTGGGAAGGCTGTATTCTGTGGTACCGAATTCACCCAAACTCCTCATGATTGCTTCCCGTCTAAAATTAGCAACAAGGTGCAACCTCCCTCGTGCATGTTCTGAGAACTCAATAGCAGGCATTCAAAGCACTTAGAACCTGCCACACAGGAAGTTCCATTAAGAGCGGTAAACTTTTAGTATTATGTAACAAAACGGCTACTTACATATTTTAGTTCTGAGGAAGAATCCTCAAGCCAACCACACAGCCTGAGTCGGAGAAGCGAGTCAAGCCCACTGTATTGTGCACACACACTCAGGAGTACGGGTCTTCTTCCCTCTTGGAATATCCCATCCCAGGTCTTATGCAGAGGGACTGGAGATCTCACCCAAGGCCTCGTCAAAGGTCTGCTATTAAGATTTCTGAGTTTCATTTAATATGAGCGGTGGGAGGAGGAATGAAGAATAAAGTTCAGGGGAGTCGCAGCCTTGTGTTGTCACTGGCAACCAACAGGAGACGGCAAAGAGTGAAGCCAGAGCAGAGCCGAACGTGCCGCTGCAGTATAGCAGCTAGCTTCCAAGCAGGCACACCTGGACTTTGATATTCAGAACCCTCATAAGAACAAACCAGGTGGGTGCTGAAGAGGGAGGTCTCTGTGGTTAGAACCCCCACAAAAAGCCAGGTGGGGGTGCTGGAGAGAAAGAAGGCTCGGTGGTTAAGAATGCTCGCTGTTCTTCCAGAGGACCTGTTTGGGTTCCCAGGACTCACGTTGGGCACCTCATAACTTCAGTGACCAGAACTCCACCTCAGCGGGGACCCAATGCTTCTGGCCTCTTCAGGCACCTGCTACACTCATTGTGCACATACCCACATGCACACACACACGCACACACATGCACATACCCACATGCACACACATACACATACCCACATGCACACACACACGCACATACATGCACATACCTACATGCACACACACACAATTAAAATATTAAGAATAGTTTATTGAGACAGGTTCTCTCTACATAGTACTGGCTGTCCTGGAACGCACTACATAGACCAGACTGGCCTCAGGAATACATTTTTTCCAAAAGCCAGACGCGGGAGCACATGCTTACAATCCCAACAGTGGGGAAGCAAAGACAGGCATATCCCTGGGGCTCACTGGCCAGCCTGCCTAGCTAATTAGGGAGCTTCAAGTTCAGTGTGAGACCCCATCTCAAATAAATCATGAATAAACAGTGGGCAGTACCTGAGGACGGACACCGGAGGTTGGTGTCTGGTCTCCACAGAGAGGTATATCTGTATACACACGAATGCATACACGTGTGCTCAGATAAAGAAATACCCGGGTTGATGAGTTCCAATGCTTTGCTTCTAGACTTGTGAGGGAGGAGCCAATGCTTGCTCTGTTATTCACTGACATTCAAGCAAAAGACTTTCATTTCTTAGGACAGAATCTCTTAATGAGGGGAAAGCCTAATGCGGAGACTTAGACAGCCGCACCATGGTAAGACAAGACTTTCAACTTTCAACCGAGAAAGAATAAAGTACCACTGTTTCTTCCACTCGAGCCCAATCAAGTTTTCACCTTTACACATAAAGATAAGCACCTGTGTCAAAGGTCCACCAGTCAGTAGTCTGGAATCAGGAAAGCCCAGGGCACCTGAGTGAACTGCCTAGTCCCTGCTCTGAGCAGGGACAGACAGTCCCTCTGCTGATGTGGCCCAGCCGGTGATTCTATTGGTCTTCTCAAAACTCACCCGGCAGAGTGTGGCCAGACAGTGCCCTGCTGGAGAGGCAAAGGGCAAGGAAAGAGAGGTGTCCTGGCCCGTTTCCCCGGCTCTTTTGGCTGAATGCCATATCGACACATTCCCAAGAGCAGCTGAGCTCCGGTGACACTGTGAACTCTGGCCCTGGTGGTATGATTCGAGAGCCCTTTGCCTCCGATTGGTCTCCTCTAAAACGGCCCGGCAGCTTCTGCTCAGACGCACTTGCTTGGTTTAACAACCATTGTCTTAGAGGCAAGTGTCCTTGGGATAGTGTGTTAAGACAGTAAGCCATCAGTCATCCTCTCTCTGCTGTGACTCTTCCGTTCTTTCTTCCCACCAGCTGCCTGCAGCCATTAAATCCAGAAGGTGAACGTCTGAGTCGTGTCTATTGCTGTTTCTTGGGCTGTTCAATATTAAAAGGGAATTGGTGTGTGTGTGTGTGTGTGTGTGTGTGTGTGTGTGTGTGTGTGTGTGTGTGTGTGTGAAAGGCTAGTGAAATCCACCAGCTCCCCAACACCCGGTGACAATCCAGTGTCTTACAGCTTCACATGGAAGACACAGCTTCACTGTGGTGCTAAAATCGTAGTTCCTCCTCCATCACCACCACCACCACCACCACCCCAAAAAGAAAAAGCATATTGATGCTGCCATGCCTGGGGTCTGAGATCGGGAACTGAAACCGGTTACGGGCAGCAAGTTGTAACGTGTAGTACTGAGGCTAGCATGAAGGACGGCACACGCGAGAGAGAAGGCAGTCTCCCGCGGGCCTGTATCCAAGCCTTAGCCTGCACACCCGCACACGGGATAAAGAAGAGCAATTGCACCAAGCCAGAGAATTTGCAGGAAAGTTTTACTGTACTTATATTCCCTTCATTGTTATTTTAATATGCATGTAATGATGTAGCATTGCCTGATGTATTACCTGCTATTCGCTCATTACTGTTTTGGTTTTTTTTTTAATTTCTTAGCAACAATTGGGCCAGTTCACTAGTGCTTTTACTCATGAAGATGTTATCTTTTGCCGACATAATCATTTTTCAGAAACTTCGTTTTATTGATAGAAGTAATGAATTAAAATTCCAAGAAAATTAATTTTTATTACCCACTGTTTTGACACAGCACCTTGCATGTTCTAGGCAAGCTCTCTACCAACTAAGTCACCCCCTCAGCCCAAGCCCTCCTTTTTAAAAAATTTATTAGATTTTTAAAAAACACCAATCCAAGTTCCCATCCCCTCCCCTCCTCCCATTCCCTCCACACACCCTCCCACCCCACCCCCAGCCAATCCTAAGAGAGGGTAAGGCACATTGCTTTGGAGAAGGTACAAGACCCTCCCTACTATATCTAGGCTGAGCAAGGTATACATCCAAAGAGAACAGGTTCCCAAAAAGCCAGAACATGCAGGAGGGATAAATCCTGGTGTCACTGCCAGTGGCCCCTCAGTCTGCCTCAGCCATGCAACTGTCAACCACATTCAGAGGGACTAGTTTGGTCCTATGCTTGTTCCTTACCAGTCCAGCATGAGTTGGTGAGCTCCCATTAGCTCAGGTAGACTATTTCAGTGGATGTACCCTTCATGGTCTTGACCTCTTTGCTCATATTCTCACTCCTCCCACTCTTCAACTGGACTTTGGGAGCTCAGTCCAGTCTAAGCCCTCCTTTTTTAAATATTTACCTCAAGGATTTTGTTACAGTAACAGAAAATAGCTAATACAGTATGCGACCAAATAGGTACACAAATATTTAACTAAAAATACTAAGTTGAAAGAGAAGACCTTAGAATTTCAAGAACTACACAGTAGTGATTTATATAAACGTAAATTAACATTCGTGCCTCAATAAAACCTCTAGCTCTGGAAAAAATACATTAGGCATGAAAAAAAATGTTTATTAAAATAGCACCAGGCATTTTGGATATTGCAAAATATGCCACATAAGTATCTGAAATGAAAGGAGAAAAAGATAAAGTTGAGGATCTCAGAAACCAAGAGGAACAGCAAGACCGGCTGCCTGGGCTCTTCCTACTGGTGACTTCAGACTCTGCTACTGTCTCACACCCGAGCCGAGGTCAGGGCTTTTGAAAATGGGCACCTTCTCCCCAAGACAGCAGGGCACCGGGGCAGAGATACAGCTGGAACGGCCCTCTCGAGGCCTCATGGGTCTTTTACATTTTTGATAAGTGAGACAAGTAAGAACCTGGCTGGCTTAGGAGACTTATCACCGAGAGGCCACGAGGCTCCTGCTAGGGGAGTGGATATGATATCAGAGGGAGAGGCTGGAGTCCAGCCCCGAGACCGTGAGGACAATGGTGGTTAAGCAACAGAAACCGCAGAGACGAGGAAAGACAGAGATCCCCCAAAAGTCACCAGGATAGAGCCTTGCTCTGTCACTGTGTGCAGACAGACAGGTGCATTGCCTGCAGATCATCCCAGCTGTCCCAGCCAGGCATGGCAGAGATAATGCTATCTCCTGCTGTATTTTACTGTGTGGCCACAGCTGGCCACCTCTGGAGTTTTAAAACAGACAACAACAAAAGGGTCTCAAGTTTCCCAGATCGTTCTCAAACTTGCTAAGTAGCAGAGAATGACCTTGAACTTCTTGAACTTCTGATGCGAGCCCCTCCAAAGTAGCAGAGAATGACCTTGAACTTCTGATGCGAGCCCCTCCACTCCACCTCCCGAGGGTCAGGTCTATAGGTACCATGCAATCCATACCTGGTTATCCACCCCAGGTCTCATGCCTACCATGCAAGCACTCCGCCCCCCCCCCAGAGACTTTTTTAAAGGAGACATCACCACCGAATAAGGGGGGGGCAGGTGCTTTCCGACAGGGTCAGGTGGGAAAACCGAACTTTCATATTCCTCCAAAAGCGTAAAAATGGAAGCTTTGGAATCTGGGCTAATGATCATAGATGTTTCCATTTCTACACACACACCCCCGCTCACTTTTTTTTTTTCACTAAACTTCCCAGAGGATGGCAGGGCCCCTCTCATAATAACTTTTTTTTGGGGGGGGGGTTTGAGACAGGGTTTCTCTGTGGCTTTGGAGCCTGTCCTGGAACTAGCTCTGTAGACCAGGTTGGTCTCGAACTCATGGAGATCCGCCTGCCTCTGCCTCCCAAGTGCTGGGATTAAAGGCGTGCACCACCATCGCCAGGCTCTCTCATGATAACTTTGCAGATTAAATTTTCCACTTGAAAAGTTTTTACAACACTTGCTTGGTGTGGTGCATATCTGTAATCACAGCAGGGGGCAATGATAGGAGGTTTGCTGTGAGCACAAGGAAAGACGGGTTTAGGTTAAACAGACACGTCTGTATTTTAGTCTGAAGGTTGATATTCTTATGTTGAAGTTAATTACTGAATTAACCTTTACATCTAATAAAAAAAGAAAAGACTGTATGCCTTATTTCTAAAATCTGCCATCTGAGTCAGAGTTCTCTAAACCCTCTTCCAGAATTGCTTAAATTTATTATTAGTGGGGGATGGGGTGGCTATATGCTCATGAGAAGATCAGAGGGCAACTTTGGGGTGTATGTTCCCGGTTCCACAGCTCGATCTTCACATCCAAGACTCCTTGCCATGTACAAGGAGTGTGGGATCATCTCCTGCAGGGTGCTGTGGCCAGCTTCTCCACTCAGCCTCAACTCTCTGGATACATTGTGTAGCCCAGGCTGGCCTCAAACCCTCCATCCTCCTGCTTCACTCTCCCGGGTGCTGTGGTGTACCCCCATGCTAAGTGCTCATAGCTCTTTGTCAGCTAGCTCTCAGCAAGGACGGGCTAGGTTTTGAAAACAAGATCCAAAGCGTATTTGTCTTCAAACCCCACACCCAGCAGAGTGTACGGCAAGGAGTAAGAACTTATCACATAATGAAATGGGGGCTGGAGAGATGACCTAATGGTTAAGAGTATTTATAAGAGTATGGCTGCCCCTTACAAAGGACCTAAGTTCCCTTCCTAGAACCCATGTTGAGTACTTCAGGACTTCCTGTAACTCTAACTCCAGGGATTCCTACGCCCCCTTCTGGCGTCCACGAGCATCTGCGCATGCATGAATATAGTCATATATAGACACACACAAACACACGATTTAAAATGAAATAAAACCTTTAAAAAATGTTACGCTCGGTGGTGGTGGTGCATGCCTTTAATCCCAGCACTTGGGAGGCAGAGGCAGGTGGATCTCTGTGAGTTCAAGGCCAGCCTGGTCTACAAGAGCTAGTTCCAGGACAGGCTCCAAACCTATAGAGAAACCCTGTCTCGAAAAACCAAAAAAAAAAAAAATTGCAATAAGAGATTCCTAGGGAAGATACCAGAATTAAAACATTTATGAGTCTCAAGCCCAAACTAATATTTATCCCAATTTATATAACTATCATTATTATTATTATAATTATCCTACTTTACAACACAATATTGATAGCAGATAGATGAGTCCATTCCATGTGCAAGCTTTACTTTCTGCTCAATAGCTCTGCGTTAAATTAGAGAAACTGCAGTTTATGTGGTCACTGAGCAGAATGTAAAACATCTGACTGCATTGTTAGATGAGCCGAAGAATCTTTTATGCTCAAAATTTCTGTTGGGTGAAGTTGGATCCTAAACAAATCTGATTGCTCTCCCCTAAACCATAGCAGAGGTGGGGGAAGAAGCTCCAGAGAACTGTTTTGTCAAGTGAAAATGGCCACAAAATATTTACAATTCTCGTTTGATTAGCTTACTGTAGGAAGACCATACAAATAAATGGTTGGGAAATAAAGCTGTTGTTACAGGCGAAGGAAACGGCACGTTATGTAGAATTACTGTGTAGTTTCCGAACTAGTTAACAAAGTAAGAAAGCATCCAAGACGAGGCTGAAACCCACACCTTCCCCTAGTGATAAAAGAAAGAGAGGGGAAACTGAAGCTGACCCTGGGCCAAGCAAGGTTCCCCGGGAGACTATCCGCACTTCCTCCTCCTGACGCCTGTAGCCGACCTGAGCAAAGAGGCTTCCATGGTTGCCAAGTCTGTGTGTCTCTGCATCTCTCTGGCTGTCAATGGGCACATGAGCACAGCCATCACGGGGGTGTTAGAGAGAAGATGAGGAAAGAGAGGAGTAAACACCGTTCACACGTTTTACATGAGATCTTTCCTGTACAAAGCTGAGCAACCACGAACAATCACTCTCCCCTTCTTTCCCTGGACCCAGAACATAGAAGAAGAGCCCAGGTGAGGGACTGAGGAGACGGCTCAGCAGTTAAGAGCACTGTCAAGCGTCTTCTAGAGGTCCTGAGTCCAGTTTCCAGCAACACATGGTGACTCACAATGTCTATAACGGAATCCAATGCCACCTTCTGACGTGCAGACGTGCATGTGGACAAAACCTATACAAAAGCCTAGTGAAAGGCAGCCACGATGTTGACGCCAGAGCTGCCCATCCCATAATTTATCAGTGGAGTATTTGACAGGATCCAGAAATGCCAAACTACTAAAATTCTTCTGGTGGAGCTACTGAGAGGTAAATTTGTTGCACGCCACCCTAATCTGGGGAGATAAAGAGCGCCGAGTTCTAGCTTCCCTGGTATAATGCTAAACCTTGCTTAGCGTCCAGATTTGCTGCGTAGGGATGGGGATGCAGCTCAGTGAGAGCAGCACGAAGCACCGTGTAACCTTGTGTGAGGACACCTGTAATCCTAACACTCAGGAGGTGGTGGCATGAGGATCAGAAAGTCTAGGCTATCTTTGGCCACATAGCTAATTAAGAATAGCCCAGGCTACAGGGAATCCCATCTCAAAACGTAAAACGTCACTCACCAGATGGCCACTTTTCTATGAGCAGCTCCACAGCCTAACTAAAACAAGCCAAGGTATTCAGTGCAACTACAGATGACTCACCCCCTGGGCCACAAACCACGCATACAAGCAAGGGCTCTGGAACAGCTGTGTCCCACTGAGTGGCATGAGTGGCAAGTTAGGCTAGAAGAGGGAGCGCAGAGACGTCATGTAGTCCGGGCTAAACAAACAGGGTGAGACCAGTCTCCAGTGGGGTGACTGGTGCTGGGGTGCTCGGAGGAGGCGAAAGGAAGGAGAGTTGAGCTTCAGACATTGGGCAAAATTCAGAACTTGAGTATGGTAGTCTGTAGCTATATTTGAGCTACAGACATGACTTGGCAGGTAGGAGTACTCCCTGCCCTCCCAAGGTATCCAAGTTTAGTTCCCACCCTTCTGGCTTCTGTGGGCACCTGCATTCATGTGAAACAGACCAGTGCAGACACCCAAATGCACACATAAATAAAAGTTAACATAAAAAACTATTATTAGCTGGGCGGTGGTGGCGCACACCTTTAATCCCAGCACTCGGGAGGCAGAGGCAGGCGGATCTCTATGAGTTTGAGACCAGCCTGGTCTTCAAAAGCTAGTGCCAGGACAGGCTCCAAAGCTACAGAGAAACCCTGTCTCGAAAAACTAAAAAATAAAAAAATTAAAAAAAAACTATTATTAATCTTTTCTATCTTTTTACATTTTGTTTTTTAAAATATTTTTATTAATGATTTGAGACTTTCACACTCTGTGTTTTGATCAAATTCACCTCTCTTGCTCGAGACTTTCACACTCTGTGTTTTGATCAAATTCACCTCTCTTGCTCCCCCTAACTCCTCTTAACCCTAGCCTGAAACTGGCCTTGCATTCCTGCAATCCTGCCTCTGCCTCCAGAGCACTGGGATCCCAGGTATACACTGCTATGTCTGTCTAAAGCAGCCACTTTCAGAGAGGAGCTATCTTAGGGTTCACAAAGGGATGACGGGGAAACACGCCACTCTTTCTCAAGAAGGTGGATTTCTTTGTCCACCCCTTTTCTCTGACAGTTTGTAGGGTGATCCCCTCCTCCATCTTCTCTGAAAGACAGACTCAAGCACTCCTGTAACATATACCAAACACACTGAGCTTAGACAGGAGTTCGGCTTAGCTTCAGCTACTTAGTGTAGTTCAGGTCATTCCAGGAGATGTGAGATCTGTCTCCAAACATGCCAACAAATGCCAGTATGAAAAGGGTGGACTAGAGAAGAGGAGAGTCATAAGTAGACTTCATATCAAATCTGATAATGGAGATGCTAAACCATTCTATCCCAGCAAGATACCTTAAACGGCTTAGGATCAGATAAACACAGCTGGTATTCCCCTCTGCTCTGGCCATAGAGCCATGATGTATGCCAGTGTGGAGGCTCCACACACAACTAAAAACCAGATACCATATGATCTAGCAATTCTACTTCTAGGCATCTAACCAAAACAGGTGAACTCAATATGTTGAAGAATTATCTACATTGCTGGATATCCACGACAGCAAAGAAACGGGCCCAACCTAAGTTCTATGAAGGATGAATGGATAACAAACTGTGGCAAATACACAAAATACTAGTGGTCATAAAAAGCAGGATTCTAGCCCAGCAGTGGTGGTGCACACTTTTAATCCCAGCACTCGGGAGGCAGAGGCAGGCGGATCTCTATGAGTTTGAGACCAGCCTGGTCTTCAAAAGCTAGTGCCAGGACAGGCTCCAAAGCTACAGAGAAACCCTGTCTCGAAAAACTAAAAAATAAAAAAATTAAAAAAAAACTATTATTAATCTTTTCTATCTTTTTACATTTTGTTTTTTAAAATATTTTTATTAATGATTTGAGACTTTCACACTCTGTGTTTTGATCAAATTCACCTCTCTTGCTCGAGACTTTCACACTCTGTGTTTTGATCAAATTCACCTCTCTTGCTCCCCCTAACTCCTCTTAACCCTAGCCTGAAACTGGCCTTGCATTCCTGCAATCCTGCCTCTGCCTCCAGAGCACTGGGATCCCAGGTATACACTGCTATGTCTGTCTAAAGCAGCCACTTTCAGAGAGGAGCTATCTTAGGGTTCACAAAGGGATGACGGGGAAACACGCCACTCTTTCTCAAGAAGGTGGATTTCTTTGTCCACCCCTTTTCTCTGACAGTTTGTAGGGTGATCCCCTCCTCCATCTTCTCTGAAAGACAGACTCAAGCACTCCTGTAACATATACCAAACACACTGAGCTTAGACAGGAGTTCGGCTTAGCTTCAGCTACTTAGTGTAGTTCAGGTCATTCCAGGAGATGTGAGATCTGTCTCCAAACATGCCAACAAATGCCAGTATGAAAAGGGTGGACTAGAGAAGAGGAGAGTCATAAGTAGACTTCATATCAAATCTGATAATGGAGATGCTAAACCATTCTATCCCAGCAAGATACCTTAAACGGCTTAGGATCAGATAAACACAGCTGGTATTCCCCTCTGCTCTGGCCATAGAGCCATGATGTATGCCAGTGTGGAGGCTCCACACACAACTAAAAACCAGATACCATATGATCTAGCAATTCTACTTCTAGGCATCTAACCAAAACAGGTGAACTCAATATGTTGAAGAATTATCTACATTGCTGGATATCCACGACAGCAAAGAAACGGGCCCAACCTAAGTTCTATGAAGGATGAATGGATAACAAACTGTGGCAAATACACAAAATACTAGTGGTCATAAAAAGCAGGATTCTAGCCCAGCAGTGGTGGTGCACACTTTTAATCCCAGCACTCGGGAAGCAGAAGCAGGTGGATCTCTGTGAGTTCGAGGCCAGTCTGGTCTACAAGAGCAAGTGGCAGGACAGGCTCAAAAGCTACAGAGAAACCCTGTCTCAAAAAACAAACATACAAAAGCAGGATTCTACCATTTGGGACAAAACGAATGAAGTTGGAGGACTTAGACAAAATGAGCCAAACACAGAGAAAAAAAAAACCCTACACAGTCTCACTTAGGCATGGAGCCTAAAGAAAATGACTTACAGAATCCATGAACAGAAGAGTGGATGCCAGAGGTTGCGGTGGGGAGATGTCAGTCATGGCTATATTTTCTGCTGGACAGGAAGAAAGGGGTTTTGAAATTTATTACATGTGATTATTGTACCAATCAAGACATGTACTGAACAATAAACGTTATCATTAATAGTCATAGTTAATTATAACTGTGTTTCAAAATTGCTAAAAGAATGGATTAAGTGTTCTCACTATAAAAATATATATGAAGTTGTAGATAAGGCACTTAGTTTGATATAATCATTTTATAATGTATAAATATCTCCATCACATTGCACCCCACATATACACACCACTATCATTTGTCTACTGAAAACAGAGATTTAAAAGTATCCTCTGAAATACAGGCTAGATTCAACCTGCAGGCCCATCCCCAACCTACGCTTCCTCCATGTTAGTCCCTTGGTCCTGAGCCCTGGCTGAGGCAAAATGGACCCCAATTTAGTTTCCACTAAGAATTTCTCATCTCAGTAATGAACTTGGCAGTTCATCCCTGAGACTCTGTAAAGGATACCAGTCATTATGGCCAACAAATTGTATCCTTCTTTCATTGGCCTGACAGCAAATGAAAAGAGTTTGTTTTGCCAAAGGGGATATACCAAGGTAATTTGTGAAGACTCGACCTCATTAAAAACATTCTTGAAATATGCCCAAAAAGGAGGCTACATCTAAATTAACTCCTACAGGCTTCTCCTGAACTGTCAAAAAGAGGCCTCAGAGCAGTGTTCTTGCCACTCTGGCTTATGGGAGAGGGCCCTGAGGCTTCTAACAACCTCTCCAGGATAACACACTGCCCATAATCAAAGACAGCGCCAAACTCATTCTCCAATCCACAGCCTCCCCATTAGCAACCTATCATCACCATCCACGGGTCTTGTACCAAGGGCATATCCTCTTTCTAAATCGTCTTGAAAAAGTTACAGACCCCAAGACTACGGATGATTCGAGAAGCCCACCATAAAATAAAACGAGCCTGTTGACGGCCCCTCAAGCAGGAGAGAGAGGGAACACAAACACGAAGGGGCACCTCTATAGATGGCAAACGGCTCAGAGACCGGGTAGTCTTTGATTTAATCTAGAGGGATATAATTAACAACTCCCAAGGAGAAGAGATGGAGTCTCCCAGGATACCGGATGTTAGGTTCAAAGAGACAGAGACAGAAGTTAGAGAAGCCTCCAAAGCAGCCTGCAAGGGGGTCCAGGCCAGCTGCCCCCCAATCCTTAACGAAGAGGCGCCCAAAGCATCAAGTTCAGGAAAAGACAGACAAATTTGTCTCATAAAAATTCATCAGTTCCTGCCCACTACCCCTCTCTCTCTCTCTCTCTCTCTCTCTCTCTCTCTCTCTCTCTCTCTCCCTCTGTGTGTGTGTGTGTGTGTGTGTTTGTGTGTAGTGTGCTGGAGGCTGCCCCTGCACTGCTCCATGACGCTTGCACTGTCTTGAGACAGGATCTCTTACTGAACTTGTAGTTTTTCTTTTCTTTTCTTTTCTTTTCTTTTCTTTTCTTTTCTTTCCACTTAGGCTGGCTAGCAAACCTGAGGTCCTCCTGTCTTCACCCTTCCACCTCCAGCACTAAGGTTATCGGTGTACCCCAGCTTTTACAAAGATTCTGGAAATCCAAACTCAGGTCCTCAAGCTTGCCAAGCAAGTGCTCTTATCCACTGAGCCATCTGTGTGCTCTCTAACACGAAAATAAACATTTCTACATGGTAAAGCTTAAAGCGAAAAGTCCAGTAATCATAGAAAAGGAGAAAATAAAGGGCTCAAATTACTTACTACTACTACCATAAAAGGGCCAAGAACCAACAGCTCAAAAGAAAGACTTGACAGAAGAGACAGACAAATCATGAAATATGAAATGCAGACACTCCCAAAATTATACCTCGCCCTCATCGGCCGTCAGAAAAGGCACTAATCAAATATGTATGGTTTTTACTGGTCACCTGCTTGAGGAGGAAGAAGAAAAAAACCACCTAGACTATCAAAATCATGGATGATTGGAGAGGGTAGAGGGAAAACCCTGTGCACCATACTTCTTGTGAGTATTGTAAGAACGATGCTGTAATCTCTGCTCTAGCACTCTGAGGAGGGCTGTAGGAGACCTGCAAGAAAGGGACTCTCCTTCAGTCAAGGGTGCACGAGCAGCTTCAAGGCCCTGCTAGCACCGCAAACAAGCTCGTAAGGATAATATAGAACGCTCAGACTGATTTAGCCATGTCTAATAAAAATAAGCGTGCCCTGGGCCCGGGCTGCTGGGATGGTGTCTTAGTTTCATTTCTATAGCTGTGATAAAAAAAAAAAAATGCCCTGCAAAAAGCAACACAGAAGAGGGAAAGGTTTGTTTGGCTTACAGTTCCAAATTACAGTCCATCATCTCGAGGAAGACAAGGCAGTAACTCAAGTCACCTCACAGCCACAGTCGCGAGCTGAAAGAAAGAAACGCAGCCTTGCTTGTACACCCGCTGTACCCAGCTCTGTTTCTCCAGTTCTACGCAGTCCAGGACCTGGAGAACATCCCTGCCCACAATGGGCTGGTTCTTCCTCTATCAATTAACAATCAAGACATTGCCCTCAGATGTGCCCACAGGCCAAGCTTTTCTGGAACATTCCTCATTAAGACTCTCTTCCATGTGAGTCCATGTTGTGTCAAGAAGTCAGTGAAAGCTAACTAGCACCAGTGGCTTTGTTGCTGGAGCCTGAGATCCTGAATTAGATCTCTGAAACCCACAACTCCTGAGAGATTTCCCTGGCCTGCACACAGTAAACGCATACACTTTTAAATGTCTGTTGTGGGGGTCAGTGAGATGGCTCAGCCTATAAAGATGCTAACTGCCCATCCTGACAAAGTACTGTGGAAGAAGGGAAGCGACTTTCCTCCAGTTGTTCTCTGACCTCCACATGCAGGTTGGGGCATGTGTATGCCCCCCCCCCACACACACACACTCAAGCACAGACACACACACTCACACACAGACACACATAATAAACGCTTTATTTTAAATGCCCACTGACCTCGTTTCATGTTGGAAAACTGCTTATCAATGTAATTTATGTAGTGGCAAAAAGCAAACTCAACATTCATAAATCGGGGAAATGGCTGAATAAATTCCACCACCACCTAAACACTGAGCACTTTTTTTTACGTCGAAGTATTATTTGGAAGACGACAAAAGGCAAAGGCAGCGCTTCAGTCTCAGGAACCAGAGGCCAGCTTCAAATTGCTGCTCTCACCATCATTAGGCATAGACAAATTTGTCACATCTTGTCTACCTACTGGGGACTGCATATGAATGTCACACATTAGATGAGATAAAACACAGGACCTGGCTTCCGGCAGCTGTTGAAACCATCTCTACCATGCTCTGCTGGGGTGTCAGGCACAACTCAAATTGAATAGCAAGGCTCTCTTTTGGTAAAATATATGCACCTATATTTATAATTTTTTTTTGTTAACAGACTTAATTCACTTTTATTTTCCTTGTATAAAAACCCTTATGTGGTGGCCACAGCTGGAGCCTGGGTCCTCTGAACAGAGACTCTGGTGTGGTTTTTCACAAGATGGTCAGTGAATTCCTGATAAGGAGACTTGGTAAACACAGTCTCTTTCCAGAGGTCGGGGGTCAGGTAGCTGTAGGTCTTAGAGATGGCATCAAAGGTGGCCTTGGCAAAGTTGCCCAGGGTGGCAGTGCAGCCCTGGCTGATGTGTAGCAGTCATCGATGCCAGCCATCATCAGTAGCTTCTTGGGGACAGGAGCAGAGACTATGCCAGTGCCTCTGGGGGCAGGGATGAGACGCACCAGCACAGAACCACAGCGACCTGTCACTTTGCAAGGAACAATGTGGGGCTTGTCAATCTTGTTCCCCCAGTAGCCTCTTCGCACAGGGACAATGGAAAGCTTGGCCAAGATAATGGCCCCACGGATGGCAGTGGCTACCTCCTTGGAGCACTTGACACCGAGACCTACGTGACCATTGTAGTCCCCAATAGCAACGAAAGCCTTGAACCTGGTCCGCTGGCCTGCCCTAGTCTGCTTCTGCACGGGCATGATCTTCAGAACCTCATCCTTTAGGGAAGCTCCCAGGAAAAAGTCAATAATCTCAGATTCCTTAATGGGCAGGGAGAACAGGTAGATCTCCTCTAGGGACTTGATCTTCATGTCCTTAACCAGGCGGCCCAGCTTGGTGACAGGAATCCACTCCTTGTCTTCAGCTTTACCTCCGCGAGCCCCGCGGCCTCGCCCTCGGCCACGGCCCCTCAGACCACTGCCGAATCCTCAGCGGAAGCTGCCACGGCCTCCTAATCCTGGGCCCCCGGGTCCTCCGGACCCTCCCGCTGCACCGGCGTCATCCGCCATTTGGTGTTTTCTAGAAGAAGAAGAAGTATTTATAATTTTTTAACAGCATAGCATGTGTATCTGTTCAATAAGAAATAGAAACCTTTGCTGGGCAGTGGTGGCACACACCTTTAATCCCAGCACTCAGAAGGCAGAGGCAGGCGGATCTCTATGAGTTGGAGGCCAATCTGGTCTACAGAGCTAGTTCCAGGACAACTAGGTTTGTTACATGATGTGGGAGTGTCATATATCAACCTGTTGATTTCATTGGTTAAGCAATAAAGAAACTCCTTGGCCCTGATAGGTTAAAACATAGGTGGGAGGAGTAAACAGAATAGGATGCTGGGAGGAAGAGGAAGTGAGCTCAGACTCGACAGCTCTGCTCTGGAGCAGAGACGCCATGCTCAGCTCTCCCAGGTAGATGCAATAGCTCTGCGCTCAGAGACACAGCGATGAAACTCCGACTCAGGATGGACGTAGGCTAGAATCTTCCCGGTAAGCGCACCTTGGGGTGCTTACACACATTATTAGAAATGGGCTAGTCCAGGTGCAAGAGTTAGCCGAGAAGAGGCTAGATATAATGGGCAAGCAGTGTTTAAAAGAATACAATTTGTGTGTTGTTATTTCCGGCAAGAGCTAGCAGGAGGCCGGGGTGCTGGGAACGAAGCCCCGCCGCACTTATTACTACAGTTACACAGAGAAACCCAGTCGGGGGTGGGGGGGCAGGGAGGAGAGAGAGAAAGCTTTAAGGGAAGGTAATTTCTAATTTTAGCTATGTGTATGTGCCTGCAAGAGTTTATTGCACTAGGCACATACAGGTGCCACAGAGTTCAAAGGGCATCATCGCATCCTCTGGAACTATAGTTCCAAGCAGTTGCGAGGAGCTGATGCTGGTCAAACCTGGGTCCTCTGCAAGAGCAGTGCGTGCTCTTAGCCACTGAGCCATATTTCCTGCCCAAGTTTTAACTTTTTCTTTCTACATTTCTGTATTGCCTGGCTTGTTGCAAAAAAATGCATTCAATATTTTGTCATTTCAAAAGATAATCCAAGCCAGGGTACAGTGATACATGCTGTAAACCACCTTCTCAAAAGGCTGAGGCAAAAAGAAGATTGCCTGAGCCCAGAAGTTTGATATCTGCCAGGACAGGTGAATGGGGGAGGGAAGGAGGGAGGTGAGGGGGAGACAGAGGAGAGAGGAAGGGATGGGGGAAGAGAGAAGGGAGAGGGAGGGACAGAGGAGTGGGAAGAAATAGAAGAGAGAGGAAGGGAAAGGGGAGGAAGAAAGAACCAGAGAGGGAGGAAGAGAAAGAGAGAGAGAACTAATAACCTTTTGAAAGGAAACAGGGTGGGTACAGCCTATGGCAGCTGGTGCAGAAGCATCAAGTGTTTCTGAAGAGCAGCAGGCACGAAGGCTGGGCACAGATAAAGACAGGGTCCTGTGTTCTCACAGGAATACAGGCATTACGCAGATGTTTACTGGAAGTTCACAGATGAAAGGAATGAAAGGAGTGTTAGCTGCGATCTGGGGAGCTGAAGGATGAACTCTGCCTCCTCACCCCGAGAAAGGCTCCCGGTAGCTGTTTCTCCTTGCACTTTATGGGACCAAAGTCCAAACCGAGGTCCACGAGCACTATCTGTCACCCTGTCACTACACAACCCCAGCCTCAGTTTCTTCACTCTGGCCCCATCGAATTTGTAGTAATCCAGCAGCTGTGTCCTCCTGTTCTAGCCCGTCACTCCAGCTCCATCTGCCCACAGCTCTTCCCTGCCCCAACCTGCCTTCAGTCCTAGCTTGCTTGCCCTCCATCACCTAAAACATCCCCTTCCTGGAAGGTTTCCCTGAAGCCCCTGAGCCTGAATCCAGTCCCTCTCACTCCTAGTGCCAAATCGAACCACGGGGGTGGGGGGGGGGGTTGGGGGACCTAGGAAAGTATTTTACTCTGAATCTACTCCGCAACTGCATTCCTGGCGGGGGAGAGCGGGGGTGTTGTCTGCATTGAGCTCTGCCATACTATTCCTGAAACTGATCTATTGCCCACTGTCTACCTTCCCATCAGCTATGGGTATGAAATGTCCTGTACAGCCTGGTGTGTTCACCTCAGCTGGTGGGGGCGGATGGTGGAAGCTTGAGGAGTCTGAACAGAGTATCTTGTTCCTCTGTGTCTGGGCTTCACGGCCGCCCTGAGGTGAGCATGTCTGCACCGTCATGCCCGAAGGCCCGACAACCAGCAAGCCAGCAGAGCACTGTATAAAATCTCCGACACCATGTGTGGTGATTTGAATGTAATTGGCCCCCCATAAACTCTTAGGAAGCGACGCAATTAGGAGGCGTGGCTTTGTTGGCGTAGGTACGGCCTTGTTAGAGGAAGTGTGTCATTGTGAGGGTGGGCTTTGAGGTATCCTATGCTCAGTATGTTGCCTGGTCAACTTCCTATTTCCTGCAAGACATAAGACTCTCAGCTACTTCTCCAGCCTGCATACCGCCATGTTATCTGCCATGATGATAATGACCTGAACCTCTGAACTCCACACCACCACCTCCATTGAATGTTTTCATCATAAGAGTTGCTATACTCCTCACTGCAGTAGAAACCCTAACTAAGACACCATGAATCAAAATAAATCCTTCCTCCTTTAAATTCCAGGTATTCACCACAAAACTTTTAGGAGAAAATCTAATGCACCAACTAAATCATAAATCCTCAAAGACTGGTAATTGGTACTGTTTCTTGTTGGTTCTTCAGAATTCCTCACAGAACACACAACAACTAGGAATGCACAATATTAATAAGTAAATTAAAGCTTTAAACACACAAGCCACCTAATTCTCCATTCTTGTATTTTCCAAAATGCATTCTGATTTAATTTCCTGTCCTCTGTACTTCAGGAATTTTCCAGTAGATCTTATCACTGCACAAGTCTCAGCTCACTTGAAGTACTGCTCACTGGAACTGAGAGATCAGCACAGGGATTTTATATGTCAATCAAGTACCTTGGTTAATGTAAGCTCTGCCCTGGAGAAAATCAACTTCCACATGCAGGTAAACGCAGACTTTTGAATGCTCAGAAACAAGAGGCCACACCTCAGAGCTATGGCAAATTACTCGCTTAAAGCTCTCCTGAGAAGCCTTTTGTGGGCATGTCAGGAGCTGGATTCATTAATTCAGCAAATATCTAATAAATCGCCAGCAAATGCCAACCTTTGTTCTAAGTTTTGAGGATAGAGCAGGGAACAAGACAGACAATCACAAACTCATATTCTACCAAGAACTAATAGAGGAACAGATGAGAAACGTGTAAAAATGCTCAAGGAGTACTAATTGCTACCAAGAAAAATTAGGCATGAGAAAACATAAAGGAAGGGGAATAGAAGTGGGAATTCCATAGACATAAGGAAAAGGATTCTCTGAGAAGTGATATTTGTGCTGAGACTTGAGTTTGAGACCAAGTCAGCCATGAAAAACCTAGGTAGAGAATTCCAGGGCTATTAAAAGAAATGCAAATTCTGTGAGAAGAAATGGGCCTTGAGTATTCAAAGAAAGGAGTTTAAAGGCAACAAAAGAGAAAGGGTAAAACAGATCTGGTAGGCTATGAAAAGAAGTTTGGATTTTATTCTACTTGAAAAGAAGAGATGCTAGCAAGGTAAAATTAGGGACACATTAGAGCAGTAGTTCTCAACCTGTGGGTTGCGGTCCATTTGGGATTCATGGATTCTTTTTTTTTTTAATTTTTTATGTATATATAAATTTCAAAGTATGAGTGTTTTGTCTGCATGTGTTCCTGCAGGCCAGAAGAGGACATCAGATCCCACTAGAGATGGTTGTGAGCTGCCATGTGGTTGCTGGGAATTGAACTCAGGACCTCTGGAAGAGAAAGTGGTGCTTTTAACCGTTGAGTCATCTCTCCAGCCCCTGATTCATGGATTCTTACAGGGGTTGCATATCAGATATCTTGCATATCATATATTTACATTCATAACAGTAGCAAAATTACCATTATGAAGTAGCAACAGAAATAATTTTGGGGCCGGGGGTCACCACAATGGGAGAAACTGCCTTACCACTGTAATAGAGTCTGGCTGACATTACTAAAGAGCTAATAATGGAGAATGAGTTCTACAAAGGCGAGAGTGGAAGCTGAAAGGGCAGGCAGGAGGGTATCATTGTTCAAGTGAAAAGTACTAATGGATTCTCCTAGAACAGCAGCGATGGATGAGAACTAGTCAGTCAGATTTAAACATCACCCTGGAGACCCTAGAACTTGATGTTTGTGTAGCTGCTTTTTCCTGTCACTGTGATGCAATGCCTGCCTAAGACAACTTAAGAAAGAATCTTCTTGACTCATAGTTTGAAGGGATATAGGCCCTCTGGGCAGGGTAGGCATGGTAACAGGAGCATCCTGTAGATGTGTCAGCAGATGTGAGGCTGCTTGCTCACATTTGGACAGAACAGGACATAGAGATGGGACAGGAAATGAGATTGGGCTATAAACTTCAAGGATTGACACCGCCCCCCACAGCAACCCACTTTCCCTTCAGCCCCACAACATCTCTTAAAGGATTCACTGTTGAAATAAGGGCTGCGGGGCTTCGTCCCCAGCACCCCGGCCGCCTGCTAGCTCATGCCCGAAATAACAACACACAAACTGTATTTATTTAAACACCACTTGGCCCATGAACTCTCTAGCGCTTACAGGCTAATTCTTGCACCTGGACTAGCCCATTTCTAGTAATGTGTATAAGCACCCCAAGGTGCGCTTACCGGGAAGATTCTAGCCTCCATCCATCCTGGGTCAGAGCTGCCTGGGAGAGCAGAGCCTGGCTTCTCTGCTCCAGAGAGCAGAGCTGTCAAGTCTCTCCGGGAGCAGAGCAGAGTCTGACCTCACTTCCTCTTCCTCCCAGAATTCTATTCTGTTTACTCCTCCCACTTATGCTTTAACCTATCAGGGCCAGCCAAGCAGTTTCTTTATTGCTCAATGACCTTCCTCCATCATTCACAATCTCCCAGAATGGTACCTCTAGCTAGGGACCAAGTTCTGAAACGAGGGACCAAATCATAGCCCAAACCATAACCACGGATGTTGGCAGAAACAGAAATGTGTGTGTGTGTGTGTGTCTTTTGTCTCTTCTAATCAAAATCCTATAACCATGTGAACTTCCAATCACTGGGACAAGGTAAAGCATTTCAGAATTTCTGCCAGTGTATGACAATATGTGAACTGTCAGCATCAATTTATTCAAGAGGATTCCAAGAACAGTTTATTTTGCTTAAACTGTGACTCTTGGCTTCTGGTTACTTTTCTTTCCATTCTAAAAAAAAAAAAGTACTTATTTTCTAGAGACCCAGGTGTTTATATAACAAAGTTGTATCCATTTGAAAATATTAGCTCTCCAACTGTGAGAGCAAGAGGGTCTTGGGCTCTTGTGCCTTTTCTTGGGTCTGTTTTCCTCCTGTTGGGATATCATGGACAACTTTAATAGGATAATTTTGACTTCAGCTTATACTTTATTTTGTCATGTTTGGTTATCTCTTAGTAGCCTGCTCTTTTCTAATGAGAGACAGAAATAAGTGGATCCAAAAAGGAAGGGAGGTAGGGGAACCTGGGAGTAGAGAGATGGGAAACTATAATTAGGACATACTATACGAGAAAAGAATCTATTTTCAGTAAAAGAAATAAATAATAAAAGAAATAAAAGCAATATTAGAAATCCATAAACACATTAGTTCTGTTGAATCACTTCTTTATTTTGCTTTATAACTTTTTTTATGTGGTGGCCATATTTTGTTTTAGGATGGCCTAGCCACATAACTTATACTACAAGAAGAATCTGAATGATAAGCCTGTGTTCCTTAGAGTCAACTTACACATATTTTATGTGCATGGGTAGTGGCCGTACATGCAGATGTCCGCGGGGAACAGGTGAGGATGTTGGATACTCTTGAGCCTGAGTTAAAGGCAGTTGTGGTCTGCCCTCCATGAGTGCTGAGAATGGAACTCCATCCTCTGCAAGAGCAGCAAGTACTCTTAACCATTGGCCTCGTCTCCAGCCCCTGAAATCAACTCTTAATAAAAAGTCATTCACCTTTGTGAAACCTTGGCCACAATGGAACGTGAAGAAACGTTTAAAGTCATAGAGACTTTCTTTGTTCTGAACTAACTCTTCTGGTGTATGTATTCAGTAAGAGTCCTTTGGAAAATAACACTAAAAATGAATTACACATATCACTATACACAAATAGAAGAAATACATATAAAATACTAGAGACAAAGGCAGTAGTCAACATATTTTCATGCCTAAACTAATTTGAGAAAAGCTGCATCGTGGGAGCTCCTCGCTTAACTTGTGTCTCAGCTCTAAGATTCTATTCACAGAAATTGTTTTCTCCTTTCATAACCTCAGGGAGGCGCTGTATGAATCTTGTGACTTCCAGGAGCTTCCTGAACCTTCTTTCTTCCAGGAGGGAATGCTTAGAAGAAAAAAAAAAAAAACAGCTACACATGATAAACTCATATTTCCTCTTTCCTTACCTTATGGATTTCTATTAAGAGGAAAGCACTGTGCAAAAAATGGAAAATTCTCATCTGCATTGTAGTTTTATATACTGTGAAGCAGATGGGATCTATATATTGTCTGATGTCATTTCCTTAACTATTTCTGATGATGTCAAAGAATGTGCACAGAACAAAAGGAACCGTGGACGAGGCAGGGCTCTACTTCATCCAAACAGCAAACTCACAGCCAGTGTCATGCTCCACATACCTACCTCAGAGGTCAAGCATGCAAGATTTGTGAGCAACATCCTGGGAATTACTCATCTGGGGCAAGACTCACACGCTCACTATTTAGGAAGATCCCAGTGCCAAACCTCATTCCCTCAGACTCAGCAGCTTACTCTATATGATGTAAAAGAATGTAAAAATAATCATAGATTTCCATCCCAATAGGTCAATGTTGATGAAAAAGGCATGCAAGTTAGTGTTTTATAAAACATACTACCTTGAACTACTGGAGAAATACTTCTGGCAAAAATGTAACTTTATCTAGGCATGCTGGTGCACACCTGAGCACTGGGGAAATCAAGGCAGGCAGATCACCTCTTCAAAGCCAGTCTGGGCTACAGAGCCAGACCATGAATCAAAACCTAATTCCTGAATACATTAAATCTACATTCATTTCTTAACCCAAACAAAGCTGTTTGATTTTATTGTTTGCTGGTTATCTTTTGTTCACTTGACACAAACCAGAGTCACCTCAACTGAGGGAATGTCTCTATCAAAAAGGCCAGTAGGCGTGTCTGTGTGGCATTTCCTTACTTGCTGATTGATGTGGAAGGACTCAGCCCACTGTGGGTGGTGCCATTCATGGGCAGGCGGTCCTGGAAGGTGTAAGAAAGGTAGGTGGGTGATTTGGGGAAGAAGCTGATAAACAACTGTCCTCCATGATTCCTGCCTCTTCCGTTTGGGTTCCTGCCCTGACATCTCTCAACAATCGACTGATCAGCATGTATAAGCCAAATAAATCCTTTTCTCTCCAAGTCGGTTTTGGAAACATTTTTATCACAGCAATAGATAAGAAGTAGGACAACCATTTATTACCTTATTATTCATCCCTACCATTTGTGTCATGAGTTTTCTACTATAAATAACACACTTAGTAAAAATCATTTATTCACTTTTGAAGTCCTGAATTGGTCATCAATACTGGTTCTTCTTTTATATTCTAGCAAAAATTATATTTGTCTATAAATAGCTGAATTGGGGTGGTAAGAACTTTAAATTACTAAAAGACATTTCTAATAAAAATTCTCTTTGTTAATTATTTATAAAAATGAACAGTGCAGGGGCTGGAGAGATGGCTCAGTGGTTCAAAGCACTGGCTACTCTTCCAGAGGACACAGGTTAAATTCCCAGCAACCACACAACAGTTTACAATTGTCTGTAATTACTGTTCCAGGGGATCTGACACCCTCACACAGACGTACATGTGGGCAAACCACCAATATATATAAAATATAAATAATTTTTAAAATGTACAGTGTAAATATGGTTTTTCATATGCTACAACTGTAATGATAACTCAAAAAGAAAAGAGCTTTAAAATTAAAATCTTTTATTGTAAAAAAAATGGTACATGATAAAATATATTCAAACAGAAAAGTTCTTTGGGGAAATCGAAATACAAATTTAAAAAGACAAAATAATCGTGTAAAATTTCTGACAGTGATGGCACTAAATTTCTAAGGGGTTTATGTTTTATCAAGTACAGTTTTAAGTGCTCGTGGTGGTTTGGATGAGAATGGTTTCCACATTCTCATGTTTGAACACTTTGTCTCCAGCTAGTGGGACTGTTTGGAGAACATTTCGCTGTACGGCCCAGTTGGTGGAGGTGTGTGGCGAGGGAAGTCCCCTACCATTCCTAATGTGTGCTGTGCTTCCTGTTTGGATCAGGGTGTGAACGTCCAGCTGCTGCTTTAGCACCCACCTTGGCCTGCCTGTTGCCAAGCTCCAGGCCAGGATGGTACCTCCTGCCCTCAGGGGACTAAAAGCCTCACATAAACCTTCCTTCTAGAAGCTGTCTTGGTCCTGCTGCCTTATCACAGCTACAGAAAAGTAACTAATACAATAACACTTCTTGTTTGGGGTTTGTTTCTTAAGACAGGGCCTCTACCTCCTAAATGTTATAACGACAGCAGTAGTGGGCCACACCTGGCTCTCTAATCCTTGTTTTATTTTATATTAATTGTAAAATATTCATGCTTGTTATACCAAAAACTTAATTGTTTTCAAAGACTTAGGACAAAGAAATGTCATTTATCAATTTAAAATGTACATGAGAGTCAGGCATGGTGGTATACAGCCTGAAATTCCAGTATGTATTATATTAAAACAGAAAGATTGTAGATTCAGTGCAAGCCTGGGTTGAGACCTGTCTTTTAAAACATTATTTCGGGGAGTATATCAACAAAGAAGTGACCATTGCCTTACCCCTTCTAGTGTATCCACTGCGATCAACTTGGGATATAACTCACTTGGAGAAGTCCGCAGTCAATTGGGATAGCCCTGTTTCTGCGTCTATAATCTTTACCTTTTTGTAGAAGCTTCTAGTATCAATGATAAAGTGTAACTTTTTTCCCAGGACACCCTTAATAGGTCAGAAATCAGCTTGTGCCTAAAGTTCTATCTAGTTAGTTCATAACCTGTTCTGTTGCCATCTCAAATTATGCCCTACCTTGCTGATAATCTTTCTAGAAGAAAATCCAAAATTTAGGTAATTCAAAATCGGTCTCCGGTTTGACTTTACACCTCTCTCAATATGAAGTTCTCGGGGAGAAAAAGGAGATCAGATTGCTTTATTCTCAATAACAGTTCAAAGTAATCAGTGCCAACTTGTGTTAAAGTCCAAAATTACATGTACAACATTAAACTCTCTGACCACTGTGACTTAAAGTTCAAACATCAGGTCTTGTTGATCTCTGGAAGTGAACTTAGCTCCCAAACCAGAAGCTTCCCTTCGTCCAGGGATCCTACTAAGTTTACAGGGATGCCCAGCAGGAGCAATCCTTATCAAACTGGAGATATGAAATAATCAAAAAAGAATGTAGGTTTCTGACTCCAATGAGGAAGGAGAAAGGAGAGGATGATGGTGGGCTGCATAAGGACCACGTTCACTCATCTGAAATTTCTCTGGCAGGCCTGTAGAGGATCAACTTTCCTCCTCCATATGTCAGAAACTGTCTTTAGCAATAAAGAAGTGTTTCCCCTAAGACAGGAAAGAATTACAAGAAACATTTCTCTTTAAGAAATAAGGTTTATCTTTATAAACAATATTTATTAGGTAACATGGTAGAAATTTGTGCGAGTTGGATGCTGCCAACCACTAATATGTGTAACATGTCGTATATGCCAATGCCTTAGATTGCTTTATCAATGCTCTATCCAGCGAAGTTAATAACACAACCTCAAGGACCTGTGAGTTGAAACACAGCAATGTATTTCTCATCCATATGATGCCATGTGTTAGCTAGCAGATCTCTTCTGTTTCATCCAGATTCCAGGGCTCTGAATGATGAAATTAGCCATCATTTGAAACATCACTGGAGATTGTCAACCCCCTCCTCACTGGTACTTGTTTTCTCATTTTAAAATTCGGCTAGACCTATGACTGCTTTCACCATCAGAAATGTGTTGTTTCCAACTGCAGATTTAGAAAGACCTAGAAGTTTTGTCCTTTTGCTTTCCAAGTCCTGAGTCAGCAGGCTACCCTTCTGGAGAAGCCATGTGAAGAGAGCTCTGGAGACAAAAGGGGAGAAAAACTCAGCCACAAAGCAGGATGAGACCCCCCCAATCACTTCTGCCTGGAACCTCATGAGAAACCTCAAAGCAAAAATTAGACAATTGCCTCATGAGCTTTCAACCCACAAAACTATAAGAGAAAACAAAAGCTGCCCTATTTAACATACTAAGTGGTAATCACAGGACAATAGGTAACAAAAACATTTTGTCATCCTCTAGCAAGACAGAGACCGGGCAAGGTACACAAGAATTCTAAGCTTTGCTTTGGAAGTGACACAAATAAATTTGGGGGGTAGGGGTGAACACAGTATGCGCATCTCCTGGGGAGAAGTTAGAGTGTCAGAGGGACACCTCCAAGAGATAACTGGTAAGTCAGGAAGTACAAGCAGTGCTATGGGGGGCCAGCCATGATAAGCTAAGTATGGACAGGTCACCCAAAGGAAGTTCTTTATTTCCAACCATTTAGATAAATTTAATAAGAGGTCTGAGTCTCAGTAGTTTACCCTGAAGCAATACCTGACAGCAAGAAAAAAAAAAAAAAAAAAAACCACAAACTGAGATTACCCAACCACTGCCCAGGAGCAGACCATTCAAAGGAATGCCTAACATTCCAACCACTGTAGATAGAATCACCTGCCAGCGCACTTCACCAGGACACCCCTCGACAAATGTCAGCCAATCAGGGGTCCTGAACCTCAGAGACCCCTCACGCCCACCTATAAAAAACAAATTCTAATTGAGCTCGGGGCTCTCCGGTTATTCCAATACATTGGACATGCGGAGAGACCATTGCAAACTCGATTAAATAAAGGCTCTTTGCTTTTACATATGGGACACGGTTTCCTTGTTGGCTTTTGCGGGGACTTTGCAGATTTGGGCGTAACAGGGAACCAAAACACGGGCGTAAAAGGAACCAAAGTTAGAGTACCAGTAGAGCCAATGGTGGTGGCCTGAGCCTTTAATCCCAGAGGCAGGAGGATCTCTTTGAGTTCAAGGCCAGCCTGGTCTACGAGAGCTAGTTTCAGGACAGGTTACAAAACCACAGAAAAACCAAAAAAAAAAAAAAAAAAAGAGAGGCCAATTTTAGGTACATACATAATGAGTTTGAGTGCATAGTGAGATCTTGCCTCAAAACAACACACATCAGTCAAGAATAAAAAGCCAAAATGGGCGGTATAGGAAAGAGATTCAGATACATTCAAAGAAAGAAATCAGTCACAAGCGTCAGACAGAGGGAGAGAAAAGTAATATTCAAGGACACTCAGTGAAAAAGCAGTGTGAGCTGAGTTGGAGTGGGTAATGAACACAGCAACTGTGGACCATGGAACAAACTAGTATAGAGGGAAAAAATAGATGATCTTAAGAGAAGACATATCACAGATTAGTTTATCTAGAAAAAGAAGAGAAGGTCTCTTAGGGATATGTGGAAATTTCTGAATGCAGTTTTTCTGAATTGCTGGCCCAAGACTGATGTCTGATCAAAGAAAATTAACACACACCACGATGAGTCCCTTCACATTGCAATGAAGTTAGGAAATCACAAGTGGAAAATTACTGCAATATTCAAAGCAGGAATATAAAACTGGAAGAGATTACTATGACAGGGCAAAAAAGGAAGATTTCTTTTAGACCAGTTGAGGCTTACCTTAAGGGTACCCTCAATTGGGGTGGGGTTTCAGATGTGAACTCAAGACATTTATTTTAGAAAGGGCATAAAACTTTCTGCTTCAGTAGACAATATTAGCTACTCAACAACCCCCACCCATGTGTAGGGTAACAGAATACAATGCTTTCAATTCCTCTCTTCTAAACCAATTAAGCAAAAACTAAACACCCCATAATCAGCCCCAAAGTTAAGCCTGGACACCTATGACAGTCAGTACCTAGAAAGGGAGCAAGTATGCAGTAGAGGAAGAGTTTTCCATGTCACAATGCCTAGCTGGGGTGACT
Source organism: Alexandromys fortis (assembly GCF_014885135.2). Lineage (NCBI taxonomy): Eukaryota > Metazoa > Chordata > Mammalia > Rodentia > Cricetidae > Alexandromys > Alexandromys fortis. The sequence goes on along the minus strand of NW_026067911.1, from coordinate 9,654,547 downwards.
GTGTCCCATGTCCAGTACAGCCTTTCATAAGATCGCCCCAAAGCCATGGAAGGAAAAGCAATCACACTGTCAAGTTAATGCTTTAGAGGTAGCTAGTGACCCAGTTTTGAATGGAAGACATGAGTGGCCTCCTACGAAGCCTCTGGGGTCCTTTCTTATTGTCGTTTCAACTGGGCAGACACTTGAGACTGCAACCACCATTTCTTTCCCCAAACCAGTGTCTTTCCATCTATAGCTTTCTATCACTGACCTCTATCCATTTTCTGTTACCAAGTCCCCACAGCAACTGTGACTTCTAACCCCTAACCTTACGGTGACTACTGAGATTTGCCAGTGACAAAGTGACTTTAATCCTGTTCTCTCAGTGTAAAGATTATATGGTCACTTATTTTCAATCAAATAGCTCTGACTCAAAAAAAAATAAAAGATCTCAGACAGGGACTGGCAAACAATGGCTTAAAGGCTGTTTTTGTACCTACTTAGGGGCTGAAACTGACTTTAATACTATGAAGTGATTTAAAAATCAAAAAGATGGGCAGGGGAAATGTAGCTCGGTTGGCTACAAGTGCTTGTTGGCGTGCAGGACGTAGGATCAGGAGTTCGTGGTCATTGTCATCTCCGTATCAAGTATGAGACCCTGTCTCACAAAAACAAGGGATGCATTTCATAGGAAGGGAAATTAAAATTAAGTGTCTCTACGTACAGTTTTAATCGGTACACGCCACACTCATTCACTTAAGCTTTAACTATGACTTGAGAAGTTGGGACAGAGGCCTTAAGGTCCATAGCACCCAAATATATAATTCATTACAGAAAGCTGTTCTCAACCCGGACACTGACGCCACCATTAGACTCTTAGCTACAGCCTCAGCTAATTTCCCATTCCCACCTCTTTCTCCAAGTGCTAAATCCACTCGAGGGAAGTTTCGATCACCAGTATCGTTAATGGGTAGTGCGTCCTATCCTTTTATCTTAAGACAACCACCTAAAAACTAACAGCAGCCTATAAAAAGCCCGTTCCTACATTTCTAGACTACCGCTCACGCTAAAAGCAGAGTCGCCAGCTAGCTTGGGGCTGGGGAGCTCAGCCCTAAGCTCCCACAGCTCGTTTATACCTGTCCCCCACCCCCTCGTTGGCTCAAAGTTACAGGGAACCAGCCATTCCCTAGATCCACCTCCCTTCCTCACAAGGCAGGGCGGTAGAAGCCTGTCAAACAAGTTGGGAGAGCGAAGCGGGCGTGGCTGAGAGCGGAAGGCATCCACGCTGGAAGGCCAGGGCTCCCGCGGGCCCCACAGCAAAGAGAGGGAGCGGCGGGCGGCCTTAGCCGCGCACTCCCACCGCGGAGGAGGAGGAGGAGGAGGAGGAGGCAGGACACAGGCGAGGTCGCCTCGGGTTCCGGTTAGGGGCACCGCCCAAGGACAGCGTGGGCCCGGATCCGGAGCCGAGGCATCGGGTGCAACGCAGCCCGGCTTCACGCACGGTCCCGCAGCTCCCGCTCCGTCCTTGCCTCCGCTTGCGGCGTCATAGACGCGGCCGCGAGACGCTGTCGCGGGGCGCAGGCGCCGGGGGCGGGGGGGGGGGGAGGGAGGGAGATCGCCGGTCAGAGCCCAGCGCGTGGCGCTCCGGGACCCGCGCACGCGCCCCAGCGGCGCCCCGCCCAGACGCTCGAGGACGCACGCGCGCGGCCGGCTCCTCCTCCCCGCTTTCTCCTTAGCCCCGCCCCTCCCTTACACTCCGTGGGCCAAAGCGCGGAGAGCGTGAGAGCCGGGAAGGGTGGGGCGGGGTGGGCGGGGCATCGCCCGCGCGCGCCGCCAGCAAAAGCCGGAGCCGAGAGAACGAAGCCAGACAACGTTACCCCGCCAACAGCCAATAAGCAGCCGGCGCGGCCACGCCCCGTCCCCTCACGTGATTGGCTGCGCGCCGCCTGGTGGGCGGGCCCGGCCTCGGGCTTGGGGAGGGCAGGGGGCGGGAGGAGGAAGGCGCTGGCGGGCAGTGATGGCGGCGGGTGATGGGGACGTAAAGCTAGGCACCCTGGGGAGCAGCGGTGAGCACGGCGGTGACGGGAGTCCTGGCGACGCGGGAGCGACGGCGGCGGGGAGCAGTTGGGCCGCGACGCTGCTGGCCACGGGCGGGGAGATGCTGCTGAACGTGGCGCTGGTGGCGCTGGTGCTGCTGGGGGCCTACCGGCTGTGGGTGCTCTGGGGGCGGCGGGGTCTGGGCGCGGGGCCCGGGGCGGGCGAAGAGAGCCCGGCCGCCACGCTACCACGCATGAAGAAACGGGACTTCAGCCTGGAGCAGCTGCGCCAGTACGACGGGGCGCGCACGCCGCGCATCCTGCTCGCGGTCAATGGGAAAGTCTTCGACGTGACCAAAGGCAGCAAGTTCTACGGCCCCGGTGAGGAATCAGGGGTGTCGGGGGGCCCGGGACACCCTACCCCCACCGCGGCCACGCACCTGGACAGCCGCCCGGTGCCTGCCTCCAGCTGCGGGTGTCGGGGGCTCCAGGGGCGCCCCACAAACCTGTTCTCGGCGTCCCTTCCCTTCCCACCCCGTGTCCCCTCGCAGCCTTTGCTGGGGCTGAAATTCTCAAAATTCTTTGACTCTGTCACATTGGTCCTCAAACCTTTCTCCTGAGCTTTCCGATTTCTGGGCTTTGTGAGGGCAAAAGGGAAAAGTGGCGACCCAAAGTTTTCGGCCCTGTGTAAGTTACAGCTTTTTACTCTGAATTGTCTGACACTTAGCTATTCTTTCCTTCTCTGGACTGGTCTGCATAGAGCCAGGGTTAGGACACGTAGTTTCAAGTTCCAACCCTCCCGGTTCTGGAGCTCGGTATAGGAACCACCTCGAACTCATTTTCTTTTCTTTTTCTAAAAAGCCAGTTAGGGCTCCAAGATGCTTTCCAAGATTAACACTGTATGGGAGATGAGGACGAACCATAAAGTAGATCTTAATAAATAAGACTGGCAACGACATTGGCCCCGAGTGTCTGGGGTGGAGCTCATCTGCCTAGCAGGCGTGTCTCTGTCTTGTCTTCTCTCTCTCTCTCTCTCTCTCTCTCTCTCTCTCTCTCTCTCTCTCTCTCTGTAGTAAGATAAGTGTTCAAATACCCTCTGATAATGAATTATTGTATTATCCTTTAGCAGAACTGAGAGGGTGGCCTGGAAGAGTCAAAAACTTTTGACCGGCCCCCTGCCATGTGCTGGTTCTCCAAATTAGAGGGTTTTTTTTTTTTTTAAACAACTTGTGTTTTCAGAAAACTATGTGTAAGGTAGTTTCTGTAGAAGCCCTTTTACAGTGTAGTGGTAATCTGTTTCAGATTACACAAATAAGCGTCAGAATCGGGGAATCTGTTGGTAGTCCGTAAAATTGAGCAGCATTGTGTGTCCTGGTTATGCAGTGATTAATATTAGGCTTTAAAGAGGGGGCGGGAGTAGGGAGAGAGAGAGCAGCTACAATAAGAATAAAGCGAGAATCAAAAGTGACCCATCACTGGAAGGACTTCTTCCAGGTTTTAAACAAGTTTTCCTTTTAATTTTGTTAGTGCACGTGATTTATTGACACTGAATGTGCTTCTGATTTCAGCTTAGCTGGATGCTATTTTAGAAATGTTTGGGTTTGTTGATTGGATTAGAGGGAAGAAACTGGAGTGCTCGGTGTTGGCTCTGTTTATTTCTTAGCGTGTGTTTCATTACATATCTATGTATATGTATAGATATTCTGGATGTATAAACAAATACCACATGCCTCCTTCCATGCTTCCATCAACGTCAGTGGTTAATACTTTTTTTGTTTAAGAGCATGTTGAACAAGAGGTTAGGACAAAAGTATACTATTTACACAGACCAAGTAAAATAAACTTTTTAAAGTCAAGAATTTACACAGATTTTGTACCTAGTTACAGCCTTTCCCCCAGTTGCATTAAAAAGTGTGTTCAGTGGTTAAAGATTGTCTGGAGTATTTGTTAAAAGAACCATTATTAGTCCTCACACATTAGGAAAGAGACCATTTGGGCAGCCTCCAGGTGCAAATGTGTGGCAGAAGTTAGAAGCTAAGAGTAAGGGCTGTGTAGATTGGGGCTCTGGCTTGAGCACTGAAGGCATTCTTCAGATGCTAGTGAAGAACTGCCCTCGTGAGGTAGTACAGGCATTTAACCCTGCACCCTAGAGTCAGAGGCAGGCGACTCTGTAAGTTCCAGGCCAGTTGGGGTTGCATAGTGAGACCCTGTCCAAGACAAAAAGAATAGAGAACGTCTTTGTTCTGATGCACAATTATTTTATTACAGGTATCAGCATACAACCTAATAGGAATGTCTGGAAGATTCTATTATTGAGAATAGCTTAAATGTAGCCAGAGCATCTTGGGAGCTTTCAATCTGTTGGGTTTTTTTTTTGGGGGGAGGGGGGGAATAGACAAGAGTTTGAAGTATTTTCCAGGAGTCTGGATGCTGTTTTCATTTTATTCTTGAATAAGCAAGGTAATTTTGTAGAGTTATAGTTCAGCACACAGTTCTCCTTATCTAAGAATCTTAGTAATTGGAACAGCTCAGCCTAAAGTTGGAAAGCTTATTTTCTGTGCCCTAACTACTATCAGTTCACATTTTGCAGTGGTGCCTTTAGGATTAACGATTGTTCGTTGAGGTTTTTGCTCCGCAGTGCTGGACACATTGTCTTCTAGCTGTGTATCTTTAAAGTTACACTTGTTAAAAATAAGATGAAATGGCAATACTTCAGACCTAGTTCTCTGCCAGCTACTTACTAGAATGTGTTGACTTTGTTGTCAGTATTGTTTTTAGTAATAGGCAGAAAGTGTGGTCACGTAGCAAACTGCATTTCCTTGATTGGATCTACCATTTGTCATTCCTGCAGTCTTTGGTGAATTGCAGAGTATCTGCCTTAGTGATGAGTCTGAGGGTTAAGTAAGCTGAGCACTCTAGGAATGTTTGACCACGAGGTTTTTGTGCATTGGTATACAGCTTCAGGGATAAACTTAGAGAATCCTATTACTGGTTTTTCTTTAGACCTTTTTCTGGTTCCTTCCCATACAAGTTTTGAACTTCAAACATACTTTTCATTTTCATGGCTTTATGTTCTTGCAGCCCAGTATGTAGCCCAAGCCACAAATGGCTACTTAGAATTAATATTCTTTAAAATGAGTTATTTTGTAACAAGCAGGCATATTCCTCAGCCACATGGCTCGCACACTAAGCACTCTACTTCATAGAGTGCCACACTTCTGCTTCCCCAGGAGTTCCTAGTGCCCAGCAACGATTCTGGAAGCCAGTGAACAGAAGTTCATGCTCCATTTCCTGAGCATGTTTCATTTTTTTTTTAAATGGCTCACAAGGTATTTGTATTCTTGTTTTACATTTGTGAAAACTAGAACTCGGATATGTTGCCCCAAAGCACCTATGCACTAAGTAGCCACACTGAAATCAAACCCAAGTCCAGCTGCCTCCACAGCTCACACGCACCACGCACCCTTCTTGTTGGCACCTTATCCATGACGTCTGTGCTTACATCCAGGATAGGATTTGACTATGTTAATGGTATACTGTTAGATAATTAAATTGCAGCAGAGAAATTTGTGCAATTTATTTTTTTATTTTTAGTTTTTGGAATGGCAATAAAAAGCATATAATTGGGCTATTTGGTGTTTTATCTTACTCATTTGTCAATATATACCAAAGCTATAACAAGCTTACCTTTTAAATTCTACTGAAAAGGAACAGGCCACATAAGTAGCCCCTTGGAGCTACCTAATAGGAGGTTAAGGAAAGGAGCCCATGAACTAAACCCTTCCCCCTTTTAATCTTGCCTTCAATATGTTGTTTTTATTTAGCATTTTAGTTTAGAAAACTGTGGTTTAAGCAAGAGTTGCAACATAAAGGCCAAGCCCAGCCTGACCTACGCTGCATGGATCTCCCATGTTGTCACAATCCTGCTGTCATCACAGTTTCTTGCTTTGAAGCCAACTAGGTTTGCTATTTGGGCTAGTTACCACATGCATCGTGTTAGCTACCAGTAAGATAAAGGGGACCAGCTCACATTTCTGAAGTAGCTAAGTGTAGTGGTACACACTTGAAATGCCAACATTCTTGAGGCAGAGGCAGGAGGATGGCCTTTAGTTAGAGAGTAGCTAACCGGGATACATAGTTGAGCTCCAGGATGGCTGTACTGTGAGTTCCTGTCTTGAAAAGAGCAAAGTTCAGAAAAGTTTTATATTGTGCTTTATGTTTATTTATATCATTTCTATAGTATCGCTTACCTCATATGAATTCTGTATCGTTGCATTGTTTTTAATGTTTTAGGGAACTGTATTGTATTAAATACTACAGCAAATTAAAATAACAAAATTGAGACCAGAGAATGCCTATTAAGTTTAGAAGGAACAGAACTAGTTGCATGTACTTAGCTGGTCAGATGCTTTTCGAGGCCCTTATACCTCTAGCATACATCACTATATAACTCTTGGTACCCGTATCCTTTCTCAAGATCTTTACTATAAGACTTCATCTCCATTTTTAAATACTAAGAAGCAGCACCTTAGATTTCAGTACAGTAAGACTTTAAATAAGACAATTTCAGAATTGGAATTAGTCTTTGGCACAGACCAGTCCATATCTGTGGACTTGGCATCACTTGAGGACAGGCAATAAGTGTTAAACACATCTCAGCATGTAATTATACTCTGGTTTTTTTTTAATGCTATGAATGAAATTAGGGTTATGATCAAGGGGCTTATTTGGGTATTTAGAAGTACCTTATTTCTGTTAGATGGTTACAAAGTGTGGGGGTTGGTTACAAGTGTACAGTTGGTGAAGGGACCGACTGTACAGAGCTTGGGTGTGAGAGTGTTCTGAAATGGGCTATTAGCTTTGCTGTGCCATGGGGTGACACATGGAAGCCGGCTAATCACACCTTTGTCATCTCCATTGATCATTCAGGTTTGATATCAACCTGTGGTTACTTGTAGTTAACTCAAGTTTTACTACTCCAGCCCTTGAAATCAACTTGTACTATTTTGTTCTTAAAATGTATGTATGTATGTATGTTTAGTAATTAGGACAAGAGGTGGTAGAACACACATTTAATCCCAGCACTCAGAGGTAGAGGCAGGCAGACTGGCGGATCTCTGAGTTCAAGGCTAGCCTGGTCTACAGAGCAAGTTCCAGGACAGCCAGGGCTACATAGAAACCCTGTCTTAAAAAAACCAAATGTGTGTGTGTGTGTGTGTGTGTGTGTGTGTGTGTGTGTGTAGTTAGATTTTGAACTCTCATCAGCATTTTATGTTCTAGCTCAATCCCGTCCCATTTTTGTGAGTGCTGTTATGTTTTTGCTTCCACCATCGTACCTGGCCACACCTTTGTGACTAGCAATGCTCTGATACAGTTCAGTTGAGAAGAACTCTTCTGGGGGTCTTCACTCCCCTCTACTGGAGGTCTTCTCTGGTTTCCCTTCCCCTCTCTCTTCTCTGCTGGCATGGACGAATCTGTTCCACTCTCCTGGTGATTTTGTTCAGATACGGTTTAGATGTTGACTGGCTTTTGGAACAGCTGTGTAAATTAGGTTTTCTTCTTGTTGTGTCTCTTGAAGATACCTTACTGCCACTTGACAGGTTTTTCTCCCTGTTGATGCTAAGATGAAACTGGGCCTCAAGCATTTAGGCATTTAGGGCAGATACAGTACTTCTCACCCGTGTCCACAGCCCTGGAAGGTTTTTCTTTGTAGGAGATGTGGAAACGTCTGTGTGTGTATCTGTGTGTGTGCGCGCACGCATCACAATTATGTAAGTCCTAAGGAATCCAGCAAAAGGAGTCAGATCCCCCAGAGCTGCCCAGTGTGGTGCTAAGTGGAACTCAGGTCTTTACAATGTGGTTGCCTTTTTGAAAATTTACTATTTCCTCTGCCTCCCCGACTGTTGGGATAAAGGCATGGTGGTGCACACCTTTAATCCCAGCACCCAGAAATGCAGAGGCAGGTGGAACTCTGAGTTTCAGGCCAACCTGGACTACAAACTGAGTTCCAGGACAGCTAGAGCTGCTACACAGAGAAACCCTGTCTGGGGGCGAGGGTGGGGGACAGACTTACTATTTCTTACACCTCAATTTTTCTTGGAGTTCTGTCTTCAATTTACTAAAAGGCCTGTAGTTCTTTTCACTGGTAGGAAAACGGCCTGTGCTTATCTGTCCTTGTTCAGGAGTAATGATATGAGGTCAGCATACGAAATTGTATGCTGGATTCTTGTTAAGCCTTCACTTGAATAGTGTGTGCACTGCCTTCTGGTTGTTAAGGAGAAGTTTGCTTTGACAATGCTCTCCCCGATTCTGTTGTGGTAGACATGTTTTTCTCTATCTCCAGTCCTGTTCTGTTGTGTATATGTCTGCATACTGTGTGTGGAAGGCAAAGGTGAACAGCAGTGTCTTCTTTAGCCTCTGTCCACCTTAGTTTTCGAGACAAGGTCTCGCTGATTTTGTAGCTCACCAGTTTAGCTAGGCTGCCAGCAAGCTCTGGAGATCTGTTTGTGTCCTTGCCAGACTTAAGTTATAGGCACACACCTGGCCTTCTGTACGAGATCCACACTCGGGTCCTCACATTTGTGCAACAAGCAGTTCAGTGGCTAAGACTGATACATGCTGGATTCTGCTAAAAGTCCACGAAAGCTGTCATCTCTCCATTTTAGAGCATGTAAACCTGCCTTTAAGTTATTGCGCCCTCGTTCTCTCTTACATCCCCCTGGAAGAGAAGTAGATGTGTATGCATATTAACTTCCCACCTGTTCTTCATGACTGTCTTCTTTATGCTCTGTGTCTTAGTTCCTTTTGGTTTTTTTCGAGACAGGGTTTCTCTTGAAGCCTGTCCTGGAACTAGCTCTTATAGACCAGGCTGGCCTCGAACTCACAGAGATCTGCCCGCCTCTGCCTCCCCAGTGCTGGGGTTAGAGGCGTGCGCCACCACTGCCTGGCTAAGTTTCTGATAACCTAATCCCTCCTTTGCCCGCCTTGTTTGTTCTTGGGGCACGTGTGTGTCTGCTCGCTGGTGGCGCTTGTTTCATGGAGTTGCCGTTCTTGCTGCACCGTCTTTCCGTCAGCCGCTGCGTTCTTTGTTTCTCGTCCGTATTCTGGGGATTCATGCTGTCAGTTGTGGGTGTGCTTTGAAGTAGATCCCAAAATAAGGTCTTGTATGTAAGGTTTTTTCTTTTTATGATAAAATTTTCAAAGATAATACATGGACTGAAAACCCAAAGACTTGGGAAAAGGAAGAATCTTCCCGAGAGCCCCTTCTGCGGTGCCTCTCTGCGGTGGAAATGGATCAGGGTGGGTGTCGCAGGGCTCTGCTGTGTAGGTCAAAGCATCTGAACCAGAGTCCTATTTCCCCACACTTAATTATAGCATACTGTACATCCCTAGAGCAGTACCACAGTCCTGAGATCCTTTCGTGTATCACTCACATCACGTAGAAGCTATCTCATTAACCCTGTGGGTGAGCATGTGAGTTTTCCCCATCTCTTAGTGATGGTGCTGAGAGACAGCCTTGTACCCATGTTGTAGATATCGATAAAACTCTGCATCCTAAAAGCAGAACACCAAGGCTGACGGTGTGGCTGTGCTTGGTGTGGGGACTTCATTTGGAGTTGCCTGCCATCCAGAGAGCTTACCTGTGTGTACTTCATAAAGATGCCTACTTCTCATCCTTGCCAAAAACGTGATGCTTTAAACTGCTTGCTCTTTGTGAGTCTGAGGATGAAACAGCTTCCAGTCATTTCTCTTATTTTGAATGAGTATTGGGGGAAGGGGGAGAAGGGGAACAAGAGAGACAGGGAGAGAATACAGGTGTAGGTGTGCATGCATATGGAGGCCAGAGGCCAACCTTGAATGTCATTCCTCAGTTGCTATCTGCCTGTCTGCCTTCTTTCTTTTATCAGCAGGACCTGTCTCCACCTCCCTTATGCTGGGATTGCAAACATTCCACCACTCTTGCCTTTATAATTTTCAATGTCCATTCCAGGGATTGAACTTGGGCTTTTTTTTAGCAATTTTTTTTTTTTTTTAGAGAATGTGTGTGCAAGTGCACACAAGCAGCACACCATGGTGCACATGTAGAGCCCACAGAACAACTTGCTGGAGTGATTACTTTCTTCCATGCGGTGCCCGGTTTGTTGAATTCAGGCCATGAGGCTTGGCAACAAGTGAGTTCCTGCTGAGCCGTCTCGTTTGCAGGGCAAGCACTATCTCCTAGCCCAAAATTTCGCATCTTTAAAGAAAATCTGAGTCATTTTGTTTCCTTTTCTACATACGTTTGTTTTATAGTATTGGCCACATTTTTTCAAGTGATAGTCATCATTTCAGCCTTTGCTGCAAATCTTTTCCACTTAATGTATAGCTGGGGTTTGGTTTTTGGCTTGGTTTTATTTGTCTGTTTTTAATTTTTAAACTTATGTGTATGGTATTTGGCTGCATGGGTGCACTGTGTGTATGCTGGGTGCCTTGTGGAGGATAGAAGAGGGGATCAGATCTCCTGAAACTGGAGTTACAGACACTTGTGAGCTGCCGTGTGGGTGCTGGAAATAGAACCAATGCCCTCTGGATCAGTAGCCTCTTAACTGCTGAACCATCTCTCCAACCCTCATTGTTGTTTTGATATTTTATTGTATGTATGTATGATATGTGTTCGTGAATTACGGTGCTCAGTGTATGTATGGAGGTTTCTGGGTCAATTTTCAGGAATCCATTCTCCTCCTGTCATGGGATCTGGGTATTAGAATTCAGGTCATCAGTGAGCTTGGTGCATGTTTATGTCTGCTGTGTTCCTCATCAGTCCTGCATAGTATTCTTACCTTTGCGTGTGTGTGTGTGTGTGTGTGTGTGTGTGTGTGTGTGAGAGAGAGAGAGACAGAGACAGAGACAGAGACAGAGACAGAGACAGAGAGACTAGGGATTGGCCCCTCCCTCCCTTGACAAGCACGCTACCACTTAACTTCATCATCTATCCCTGTACAGTGTTTTAAACCACAAATTTGTGGTTTTATGTACTTAGATTTATCTTTTATGTCTAAGTTATATCTCATACTTACTCCTTCCTTTCCCTTCCTTTTGTCCTCATTTTACTTTGGGGTGTGTGTGTGTTTTAATCTGTATTCACCATGTAAGACATGCACAGGCTCTTTGTCTTTCTTATATTAACATGATGACTCTCCAGCTTGCCCTTTTTCTGTAGACAATGCATGTTTCTGTGTGCTCAAGCCTCTGGTTGGACATTGAGAGACAAGGTGGGGTTTTCAGTCACATGAAACATCTAATCTGGTCTCAGCTTCAGCCCGGTGAAATACTTGTTCTGTGTTGGGTTTGAAGCTTCAGTGTGTTACTTGGTGGGTGGCCCCTCCAGCATACAGTGTCTTCCCCCACCCCCACCCCCAAGACAGGGTTTCTCTTTCTAGCCCTGCAGTCCTGGAACTCGCTTTGTAAACCAGACTGGCCTAGAACTTACAGAGATCCACCTGCCTCTGCCTCCTAAGTGCTGGGATTAAAGACGTGCACCACCACCGCCCAGCCATGACTTGTCTTCTTGACAGAAACATTCTTCAGCTTTGCTGTACTGACTCTGAAAGTCCTGGAGCTTCCCAGATTAGAGTGGAAAGTATCTCTATACATTTACAGCAGCTTTATAGATATCAGTTTCAAGCCATGGAAATATTTCTCCTTTATCATCCTACGGTCAAATTATGTCATAGATTTTACTTACTTACCACATTTTCTGTTTATTATTTTATATTGTTGTTTCATATGAGCATGGCGTATGCATGTGGTTTGTCACACATTCTACACAGCTGTATCAAAAATAAGCAGTTTTGGGATTTAGTAACTAATAAGCTGATTGACTTTTGTTTCAGATTTTTTTTTCTTGTTTTGTTTGTCTCACTATGTAGCCTAGGCAGACCTCAAATTCACAATCTTCTTGCCTTTACTGCCAGAATGCTGAGATTATAAATGTGCTGTCTACACCCAGCCAAGTTTATTGATTCTGAACTTTAAAAAAAATCCTAATCACAGCCAGATATGGTGGTGCATGGTTTTTCCATTCTGGAGACAGGAGTTTGAGGCCACACAGTGCTGCATAATGAGGCCTTGTCTTTAAAAAAAAAAAAGAAGAAGAAGAAGGAGGAGGAGGAAGAGGAGGAGGAGGAGGAGGAGGAAGAGGAAGAGGAAGAGGAAGAAGAAGAAGAAGAAGAAGAAGAAGAAGAAGAAGAAGAAGAAGAAGAAGAAGAAGAAGAGAAAATAGTAAAAAATTTATCTAGTCACTTAACCTTCCTGTGAGCATACTCATATCACCTACAGTTGAACACACTCACCTTACATAAAGCCATTTGACACTGCAGTGTTTGGTTGTAATTTATTGAATTCTCCATCCCATGGCTGCTTGGGATCTGCACTGAGTGTTCTACCTGTTGCTAGTCCAGGGAACGGTCAAAATCCCAAGTATATTCGGCATCATAAAGGCAAAGGATGTTAGCTTAGCCAGTTACTTGGTTGGGGATCGTTGTAATGATGTCTAAAGAAGTCTTGACACTCAGTAAACAGCATTTGCTTTTTTGGTAAACTGTACCACAGAGGCTAACACTAGATCAGATTTGCTTTTCTTGAGTAGCTCTCATTCCTGTTTTGTTTTGTGAGCAGCCATGTGTACTTAGCAAAATACTATTGCTGATATCTTTATGTGTTGTGGAAGCTATCTCAAGGGGGAAGGAATAGCTGCTTGTGTTAGGAATGTAGGAAGGTATCTTTTTGTCCGCCATCAAAGCCTCCTTGAGGAGCTGCCCAATTCCAACACAATTCTTCAGTGGCCTTACAGTGTGGAGCAGAGAGCTTGTGAGACAAGGCCTCTGCAGCAGGAGATGTTTCCACAGAAGTCTGTCTGTAAAGGGGACACTTAACTTAGTTTAGGGAGGACAGGGATATATTACTCATTGTTTTCCTTTAACGAGTTGACAGAAGCCCAGTTTTATCTACAATTTACTTAGCAATGAAAAGATTAGCCAAATTGACCCTTCCTTAGGAAAGCTGACAGAAATGTACATGAGCCCACTGGTGTGTAGACTAACGTACTCAAAGACTAGGGGTTTTTGTGGTGATGAGGGCTGCAATGTCGTTGTGTTTGCTGTTTGTATAGGCACTGATCATCTTTCCCACCTTTGCACTGCTCAGATAGGCTTCCTGGTCACACTCCAGGCAAAAGGAGTGCAAGGTCAACTCTACAGAGAGTGAGCTCTGTGAGGCCAACCAGGTGTCTCTATCTGAAGGTAGCAAAAAGCGGAACGAGCTGAGGCAGCAGCAGTGAGTGGAAGAACACTTGCATGGAGTGCCCCTCTACCCTCAGTGTTCTCCGCACAAATGCTCAGAGCTTGTGGGGCCTCGGCTAGTGCCCTGCTTCAGCCAGTAACTCTGGGTGAGCCACTGAATTCTTCTGTGCTCTTATTTTTTAATCTGCCAAGTGGAGGAAAAAAGCAAAATCTATTCCTTCTTCATGAAATCCTGAAAGACCAAAGTGTGAAGTTACTGGGAAACTCTTTAAATTAGAGATTGTCATTTCCTCCTTAAGGTGGTTGCTCTCGTGTTGTTTTTATTACTCCTTCTTTGATTCATTTGCCACTGTTTTAAGCTGATGGGCTTTGGTCATCTTTGTTTCCAAGAACCAAAAGTCTTGCCTTCACTCGGTGCTTTGTCTGCTCACAGGTCTCCTTGAATGTCAGTTGAGCATAGCCAAGTTTGAAAGTCATAAATGTTGACCAACGGTAGTGTCTGTTTTCTTATAGAAGACACGTTTAAGGAAGCAAAACAATGTTTTATTATTGAGAGAATAATTAAATCATGGGTACATTCATTCAGTAAGAAAAAATTTATCCATTTAGTTATAATTTGTGATAATATCTCTAAGAGACATGGAGAAGGCTTAGTAATTAAAGAAGCTAGGCGCTGCACGCCTGCACCTGTGGCCAAGCCTAAACTAGCTGCTTGAAAACTCCTGAGAAAGCCGTTCTCGCTCCGTGTGATGGACCTTTCTAAGAATGAACTCCTACCCAGTCATGTTTCCAATGAAGTACAGTCAGCAATTCAAATTACTTCTCAAGTGAAGTGTTCTGTGTAGGTGATACTTCATTTCCTGTCTCAAAAGGCGCAAGTACTTTCTGATGCTTAGGAGTTTCCTAAATGCTTTCAGAGGAGAACAGGTGCTATCATCTTTCACCTAGAAACCAAGGCGGTTTTACTCTTGTTTTCTTAGTTGGGCAATAATTTAATTCTAATAAGTCCCTTTATTAATTAATAGTTTCCACAGACCTGGGAGGTGGCTTAGTGGATAAAAGCCCTTGCCTGGCCTGAGTTTGGGTCCCTGAGACCCAAGTCCTTGGACTATACTTACACTGTGGCATATCTTTTACACACAAACATGTATGCATATACACAGAATACGTTTTTGGGTTTTGTTTTGTGTTGGTTTTTGTTTTGTTTTTCCAAGAGTCAATCTTAAGCCAGTAACTGGCTGCTCCTGAGGGTGAAGCTTCTAGCTGTTTTAAAACTGTTTCCGTTTCCTCAGAATGACTCCTGCCATCTGTGAAGGAAGTTCAGAAACTCAAAAGAAATTGTCATTTGTAAAATCATATTGTGGAAATCTTATTTAAATATTTTTGAAACATTTTAAACAGAAAGATCTCTTTGGCCCTTTCTGCAGTATAAGATGCAAACAATTCAATCTTAAACGATTGGCTCTGGCAGTTAGGGACTTGGTAGATGTCTGTGAGACACTGGCTTCAGATCTTCCATGTCTCCATTAAATGCAAGGTCCAGTTATGCATGCCTGTAAGCCCATGTTGGAGAGGTGTAGAAGGGGGTTCCTGGAACTGTCTGACAGCCAGTAGAGCCAAATCAGTGAGCTCCGAGTTCAGTGAGATAGGCTGTCTCATGAAATAAGGCAGAGAGATTAAGCTAGACACCTGACATCGATGCACACATGAACACCAACATAGTTTTTAACTTCATTTTTTGTTTTGAGAATTTCATACAGGAACACGATGTGTTTGGTCCCACCCCATTGCCTCCCTTCCAACTCCTTTCCTATCCCACAACTTTTTGATCCCAATTTAGTGTGCTTTTTAAATACCCATTGCGTCCATGTAGCACTGTCAGTGAGGGCATGGTTGTGGGGCCACCTACGGGAGCATGAGGAACCTCATGGGCTGCATCCCACTGATCCCTCCTCTCCTAGAGAACAAGTTTCCGGGTATCTGACATGAATTTATTGTTAGTTAAAAAAAGCTTTACTTAGGTACAAGGGAAATTCCCAACAAATCTGATTGTCTCTCCAGTGTCTCCGTATTTCAGAATTAAGGCTGTGCACCGAATGCACATCATGGAGAGGACCCCGATGTTTAGACACACCCTAAGATGGCATTAGACTCTGAGCTGTCTCTTTCTTTTTCAGCGGGCCCATATGGGATCTTTGCTGGCAGGGACGCCTCCAGGGGGCTGGCGACATTCTGCCTGGATAAGGATGCACTTAGAGATGAGTACGATGACCTCTCAGATTTGAACGCAGTGCAAATGGAGAGTGTTCGAGAATGGGAAATGCAGTTTAAAGGTATCGTCGTTTGGAAAACTGAACATATGCTATTGTACATACTTTCTAGACACCTCCTAGTTTCACTTCCGTCATTATTAGGATGTATTTTAATTAATAAGACTGTTACGTGTGACAATTAGGTTGAAAGTCCACATTTGAAAATATATTTAGGACCAGGTGTGGCAGGTGCCTGTGAGCCCAACAGCCTCAAACTGTGATGCTTTCACTAGTCTTCTAAGACTTGTTATTAGGGAATAGTTCCGTTTTGCTAAATATAGACTTGTATTTAAAACAAGCTCAAGGGGTAGAGCGTAGCAATGTAGTGATTGCATGACCTTGTGCCGTGGGCTCCATCCCAGTGCCTTGAGAACTACCACAGCCAGGAACAACAGCAAATGAGTAAGTGATATCAACACTAATGATAATGTATTGCAACATGAGTTAATCTAATTAATTTAAGCTAATTTAATTTAAACTCTTAATGTTTAGTAAAGAAGGAATACTATATCATCACAGTAGCAGTTTTTACCTCCTGTGTGACGAGCTTGAGCCATCTGTCTCCTGCTGAGTCGTTGGAGCAGCTCATTGGGCTTCTTGGCACCTGTCTTGGTTCTTCTGTGTACAGAGCCCACTGCTCACCCTTTCCACGGCTAATTCACTTAGCGAAGGTTTTCCTTTCAGACAGAA
This sequence comes from Alexandromys fortis, assembly GCF_014885135.2. Classification (NCBI taxonomy): domain Eukaryota; kingdom Metazoa; phylum Chordata; class Mammalia; order Rodentia; family Cricetidae; genus Alexandromys; species Alexandromys fortis. The sequence goes on along the minus strand of NW_026067911.1, from coordinate 9,638,251 downwards.
AACAAACATGTGTTACCTGCATACAAGGTTCTAAATTAAACACTTGGCACATGAAGAGCTTGGTGTGGAAAGCATGAAGATGTGGTGGGGGCCTTGCAGGGCCTGCAGAGAGCCTCATCCCTACTACTTTGTCGTTGCATTTTTCTTTCCAGAATATTCCTTCGATCTGTTTACCCTCTGGTTCTCCACCTCATAGGCTCTGCGGCTACCACCACCCCATCTTCATTCAGCCCAAGAAAGTCTCCTTCTACACAGTTAATATTCCAAAATATTAGCCATGGAGTTTTGTAATCCACTGTTTGAATGACTAAGACATTTCCAGTTATCTATGTGCATACGTTTGTTTGTGTAGCGTAGATTGACCTCAGACTCAACAGGCCAAGTCCTGGGACTGTGTGTATGAACTACTATATCTGATTACAATACTTTAGCTGTGATATTTTAAGTTATTAAGTAAGAGTTAAAAGAATTGAATGCAGAAGCAGGCAGATCTCTGTGAGTTCGAGGCCAGCCTGGTCTACAGAGTGAGTTCCTGGACAGCCAAAGTTAGAGGAACCTGTCTCGAAACAAAAACAAAACAGCAAAAAGTTCAGAGCGCTGGACTGATAGAACTCGGTGGTAGAGCACTTGTATAAAGCCAGCAAAAACAAACAGCCACATTCCAAGGCTTCATGTTAGTAAAGCCATGCTGGACAGCTCCGAGATGGCCCGTGCACGATAAACTTAAAACTGCTGCTAAGACCCACTAACACCGAACTCCGCTTCAAAGAGCAGTCCTAAACCTTGTCAGTTCCTGTGACCTTCTGTTCAGGCCTTACATGCATATGAATGAAGCATTGGGGGAATTTAGCTGCTGTATGTCTTAAGAGGCAAGTGCCTTGTTGAAGTACAGTGAGTCATGAAACAAATTTAACCATTACTGACTTGCTTTTGGTGTATCTTTCAGAAAAATATGATTATGTAGGCAGACTCCTAAAGCCAGGGGAAGAACCGTCAGAGTACACAGACGAGGAGGACACCAAGGATCACAGTAAACAGGATTGAACTTTGTGAACAACCAAAGCCAGGGGCCTTCAGAACTACAGCTCTTACTCCTTTCAGAGGACGTCCAGTCTTGGGTGGCGCACCTGCTGTGAGAAACACTTGGCCCGAGTGTACCCGATAACGAGCTTCACTGTGGAGATCTGAATAGGAGCATTGTTTGTGCTGCCAGATGAATTTGTTGCCGTTGTTTGTGATGTCTGGTGGACTTCTTCACCCTGACAAGGAGACAGGGCCCTAACTGCAAGAAAGTCACCAGGTTATTTCACCCCTCCCCTCCTCTCTTTTCTCTTCCTTCCCTTTCCCTCTTCCTTTTTCCCCTTCCTCTCTCTGCCTTCCTGTCCCCCACCCCTTTTAAAACAACAAAAAAGTATCAAAGACAACCAGATAGGTATTTGCTACTCAAGTGTATAGATCTCTGAAAGCAGCAAGGGATCCTGTTTCACAGGCTGTTTTATTTGTGTTAAGGGAAGAGCCTTGGGCAGGGGAGTGGCGGTTGCACATTCATTTAAGAAGTTCAGGCTACTGAAACATTAAAAGTGATTTCCCGAACTTTTTTTTTTCCTGGACATTGTCAGGGAGGAGGGAAAAACTTCCTTCTAAGAAAGGTTTGGAAATTAGAGGGATTTCCAATGGATTGAAGTAAGCAGTTCCCTAGCTAAGATAATTTGAGACCAGTTTTATTTTCTTCCCTTCCTTCTGCTAGTTCAAATCAATATTAATTGTGCCTTATTTCACTTCCATAAACTTGAATTATTTTTAGGAAAAGCCCTCTGAACTGAGAAGTCACTACAGGCAGCAATGAGACTGAGGTTGCTGTCGTTCTGTGTGGGATGTGAGAGGAACACTCAGTGTTAACTGCCATGTGTATACACACATAGCTAGCATTGTGATGGCCAAATGCGTCCCCTGTGCTTTTTGTTTTTCTTCAGGAAAAAGTGAAAAATCAACAACTCTTCCCCAGCAGCTGCCTAAATTTAGGAGTCTGCCCCTCACATTGTCACTGGTGTGGGTGCGTGGGCCGTGGTGTGAATGTCCGTGTGGGTGAGTCTGGATGTGTGTGAGAGCACCTTGGAAGGGAATCTTTCTGCGATGCTGTAAATACGAGTACCGTTTTAATAAAGCATGTACAGTAAACCAAATGAGCTCGAGTCGGGAGCCAGTGTGTCATATACTAATAAGACTGCGTTTGATTCAGGATGAGGAAAACCTCTTGGAAATGATAATCGGGCACTGGTTAGCCACGCACTACATATACCACGTTCAGTGTAACTTTGAGGCAATGCCACCTTGGTGGAACACTCCCGCTGTGGGGTCGTTCAGGTAAGAGGTGATGTATTACAGTGCACACATTTGTACTTGGGCTTTGCTGTCGCTGGTTATGCCAGCAGCACTGACATAAAAACAGTATTACGGATAGCTACTAAATCCCTTCATTATGAGTTGGAAAAGTTTTACTTCAGAGCCTACTTAGGTCAGATTTTGGCGTCATGCTGGATTCTTGGTCAGGGACAAGTTGCTCCTACACAGAAAAGCCCAAAATGGGGGTCGTGAAAGACTTGTGCTTGCTGAGTGTGATGCATGCAGAGATCATCAAGATGACGTAAGCAGAAGGGTGCAGCATGCTACGTAGGCTCCTGTCAGTCCTGGAGCGTTCTCTAGAAAGTGTGGTTGTCACCAAATCCTGGCTGGAGAGCTCATGCGATGACTGAAGAGTTGATAAATTGTTTCTTTTTTATGTAAAATGTTTTCTAGAAACAAATTGTTAAAGTATATACCTTCTGATGTAATAAACTGCTATATCATCTGACCCACTGGACCTGAAGGTTGAAAATCTGCATCTGTGAGCAGGTCCCAGGTATTCATGCAGTAAAAACGATGCATTTTGGTTTTTAAAGGAAGTGGTTTTGTGTTTTGGACTTGAAAATAAACTGTGTTCTATAGATAATTTCTTACCTCCAGTCAAATGTCTCATTGTCAGTATGGTGCAGCAGTCTTGGAGGGGTCTGTGAACTGGCATGTTCCCAAATTGCCTACTTCTTAGGGGTCTAAAAAAATGTTCATTTTCTTTTCCTTCAGTGTTAGAATTCAGACCTAAGGCTTCACACATTGCTCAGCTGTTTAGCTACATCCCCAGCTCCAGAGTCCACTCTTCCTACCTGCTGAGCCTAAATCCATTTGTAATGATTCCAGCAGTCATCCTTAGGAGTGGGCATGCCTGAGAAACACCGCATTCATCTTCTGAGCTTGTGTCGTCCATATCCACCGTACAATAAAAAGCGCTTATAATTTGGTCTCATTCCCTCATGTTGTTTTAAATACTTTTATGTGTATGAGTGTTTTGTCTGCATGAATCTCTGCACCATATGCCTGCAGTGCCCCTCAGAGGTCAGAAGAGGGCGTCAGACCCCATGCTACTGGGGTTACATGGTTGTAAGTCATGTGGGTGCTGGAATTGAACTCCTGTGCTGTGGAAGGGCTCTTAGCCACTGAACTGTCTCCAGCCCTCTATACTTGGTTTTGTATTATTCACTTTCTTCTTTAGAGTTCTGAGTTAAAGCCAGTTTCTTGTCAATTTAAACCATGATTTTAGAAACCTAACGTTACCTAGATTTTTGTCTCTTGCCGCATCTCTGAATTAAGGATCCTTGGAGTAGAAGCTGCGAGGTGCCCTGCAGGGGATAAACCCGTTCTGATGAAGTTGCCCAGGCCTTGATTGGTGCCGCCTTCCTTAGAGCCGTAGATTTGGTCATTCAACGGTCATTCAACTCTTCCCACAGGCTTCAAGGCTCAAGTCAGAATGTTGAACTGGCACTTGAGAAATTTGTCCTAGAAAGCAGAGCTGCCTTGAAACCAGCCTCGTCTGTGCATCCTGCTTACCTCTGTCATGACGAAGTGTGGCAGCTTGCTAGGCATCTGTGCCAGTGAGGTGCTGACAGTGGGGCCTGGCAGCCCTCTACTTGGGAACATACACATTTCTCTGTTGAAAGCAGAGTCGAGTGCTGTTCTGCTGAGATAAGGTAATAGTTCTGATGCCTCTAAGGTGGAGTGTTCCGCCGGGGTTAGCTATTGACTGGGTAAATAATACTAATCAGACCATGACCTATTTGGCTCTGGGGAAAAGGTCAGTAATGATCAGCCACTGTTAGTCTTTATGCAGAAAACACCATCTCCAGCCAGTGTCAGGAAGGCCACCTCTTCACAGCTGAGATCCTGAGGAATGTGGGGCTAGACACAGCTCTCCATCTACTCTGCCCCCGTCCGAGGGACCACGGGTGGTGCTGTGAGCACAGGCTGGACCTGCAGAGCTATCATTCACACACAGGGCCCAGCCCACCCCTCAGAAGTTTGCAGTCCGCAGCCTGATGACTATCTGCATGTACCTTTATTGTGCTCTTATCCGTGCCCAAGTGAAAACAACTGCAGACTGCTCTGCATATTAGTGGGTCCAAATTTGGTTAAAAGAACGAAACTTAGAAGACAAATTCAAAATGTGCTTTTGCTGGTTATAGAAATATGAATTGACCAAGAGTTGTAATTCAGTTAACTGTAAAATCCTTTTCTTGCCAACATCCTCCATTGTGTTTGGAATTCTAGGGCACCCTCTAAATCCAAGACTGAAGTTTCCACTTTAATCCCAGCACTCGGGAGGCAGAGGCAGGCGGATCTCTGTGAGTTCGAGACCAGCCTGGTCTACAGAGCTAGTTCCAGGACAGGCTCCAAAGCCACAGAGAAACCCTGTCTCAAAAAACCAAAAAAAAAAAAAAAAAAAGACTGGAGACTCCCTAAACGTCTCTGCCTGATTTCCTGGGACTTCATATGTTGGTCGACAGGTCGCCCTACGCACCTGCTACTCAATGTTGGAGAACTGTGGCCCGCCCCCAGCTTGTCTTTTTACTCAATGTTGTTGTCTTTTTACTCAATGTTGGAGAACTGTGGCCCGCTCCCAGCTTGTCTTTTTACTCGGTCTCCTTTATAGCCACTGTTTCCTCCATGCCTGTTGGCGGTCTAACTAGATGTGACATGCTATGTCCCTTCATTGGCGCCTCGAGAATCAGAGCTTAGGCCCGCCATGCACCTCACCAACTTCATTAACCGCCACATGCAGCTACTTCCAACTTAATTCTGCTTTCAGAGCGTACCTCTAGGCACTACCTGCTCCATTTTTCAGTTCTTGGTCACACCCTCTCACGCCCTCCCTGGCTAACTGCCCTACTAGCTCCTTAGGGAAGAACCAGACTCGGTGCCTCCACACTAAGTACTAAGTGAACTTCATGGCAAGTACATGTGTAGCCTTGATGTTACTATATATTTATCTGTTCTGTCTGGTAATCCAGCGCCCAGATTGAGGCTGCAGTTTTAGGCCTAGAATTTTTTCCTCAGCCATTACTACACTGCTAGCTACATGAAATTAACTTTGAGAACTGAGAAAGTAAGCAATAAAAAAAAACCAGGTCACCAAGGAAGCACCGAGGGGTTTCAGAGGGTGCCTAGGAGACACAGCTCAGCATTTCTTAGCTCTGTTTATTGGGTTTGCAATTAAAACTAGTTGCTACAAGAAGAGGAAAGGGGTAGGGAAGAGAAGAGCTGAGACTTGATGAAGCCAAGAGTAGACTGTGAGTGTTTAAGATCGAACAGAGTTCTATTACAGCTGGTTGCTTGCCGACCCTCCAGCTCTGGACCTGAGTGAGCCCACGTGACCAGGAAAACGTCCTGCCACCCTGCCCTAGGGAAGTCATTCTCACTGCCCCCCCCCCCCCCTGCGACCAGCACTGATACCAATGGGAAATTAGAAAGCAAGGTAAGAAACACTTCGGTTTGATCTACAGGGGCTGGAGAGATAGCTCACTGGTTAAGAGCATGTACTGTTCTGGCAAGAGGACTCCAAGCTGCCATGTTGGATGGGTCACAACTGCCTGGAACTCCAGCTCCAGGGGATTTGATGCCCTCTGATGAACTCCACAGGCACCTGCTCGTGTGTGTACATACATATAATTCTAAAATATCTTTTTTGGGGGGGAGGGGGTTCGAGACAGGGTTTCTCTGTGGTTTTGGATCCTGTCCTGGAACTAGCTCTTGTAGACCAGGCTTGTCTCTAACTCACAGAGATCCACCTGCCTCTGCCTCCTGAGTGCTGGGATTAAAGGTGTGCGCCACCACCGCCCGGCTTAAAATATTTTTTAAAAGGGCCAAACTACAGTGTAATTAATGGAAACTGGCCTGGACCTGATGTGGGGAAACCTCACTCACCTGTGGGAAGAGACCTTTGCCCTTACAGCAGTGAGAAACGGAACAGGGAAAAGATAGGGTTAAGTCATGTGTCACAGAAGAAAGTTCTTGAAGGGAGCACTTTGCTTCTATCCATGTGTTGTGTAAGCATCGAAAGTGCCTGGGCCTGGAGTGAGGGGGTTTCATTTCTTGAACCTTTAGCATCTTTAAATGGCGTACAATTTACTAATAAACAGAACCATCCTTTGGTAGCTAAGCTGCTAGTCCCAGTAGGAAAACCGTTCTGTACTTTGCCCTCAGTTCACCTGGTGGTAGTCAGTGATGATCGGTAATAACATCGGATGCTAAGTATTTCAACAAATAAGTCTGAGGCACGGTAGCCACATTAATATTCTCAGAGCTGGGATAGTGAAGAGCTCGGAAGGCCTACGTCTGAACCCGGCAAACCCATGTAACCAACCAGCCTAGCCTACTGAGAAAGTTCCAGGCCAGTGAGAGGCCCTGATCAAGAAAGCGGATGCCACCGGAGGAACACCCGCGATAGTGTTGTCAGTTGACAGAATCTAGAGTCAATGGTGAAGGATTGTCTTGATTACATACATTATTTGATTTGGGATGAATCATCTTGACTGGGTGAGGCCACCCCCTTGGCACGGGATCCTGGTCTGTGTAAAGGGGAGAGGAAGTGAACCCAGCGGTGGTGCGCATTCCCAGCTGTTTTCTGATTGTGGTTGTGTGAGCAGCCGCTTCAAGCTCTCGTCGCCTTGACTTCCCCACCATGATGGACTGTATGTACCTTTGAGTTGTCAGCTGGAATAAATCATTTCTCCCCTTGAGTTGCTTTTGTCTGAGCACTCATCAGAACAAAAGGAGAAGACAGAAATCGTCCTCTGGCCCGCCACACATTCGCCCTTCTCGCTTGTAATATATTTGGTGTCTGAACACTCACAGTTGGGATTTCTAAAATTGTGTGCATAATACTGAATCGAGTTGAGATACCAGAATTGGAACTGAGAAATTAAATTGTACTGGGAGCTCGTGGTGGATGTCTTCCCTGCAGAAGAGCAGAAGAGCCCACAGTGTGTGTTAACTAATTTTACCTAGCAGCAAAACCGAACCTGCTAGATGACAGCCGAGTCTGCGGCATTTCCTGCTTACTCTCCCGGATTTGTTTGCTTTGTCTCGGTTATCTTTCAGCTGCTATGAAATAACCCAGCATCACATCACAACTCGACTTATGTTAAGCAAAATGAGTGCTTAGAAAGACTAAATATACCACACACGTGTTGCTCAGAGATTTCCCCAACACAACAACCAAGTCTCTAAAGTCAGTGAATACTTTATCAGGCCCGGCTAAAAGAAAATCATGGAATCAAGTATCACGTGCTTGAACAGCCAGAGTCTAGTTCATTGCGATGTGCTCCCGGAGGTTCATTTTGTATGCTGATTTGCCTGGGCTGCAGTGCCCAGTTGTTTGAACAGATGTTGTGAAAGCATCTGTAGACGTGATTACAGTGAGCAGTCAGCAGATTGAACACATCACCGGCTTCATGTGGACAGACCACTGTCAAGTCCAAGACCCCCAGAACAATTCTGTCTCGAGCATTCAGCGTAGAGCCAGCCTGTGTCCCGCTTCCTGGAAACCTTGTAGAGTTTGGACTCAAAATTGCAACATCACCTCCTACCTGAATGTCACCCAGCCAGCTCTGCAGATGTCAGAACTCTCAACCGTGTAAGCCAAGTCTAAATCTCTCTCTCTCTCTCTCTCTCTCTCTCTCCCATGGTTTGTTTCTGTGGTTGCCCCAATATAGGGATACTCCTTAATTGCGAGCATCCCTTTTCTAAATGTCCGCTTCATTTTTGTAATTACGCGCTGGCTATGTTTATGTCAACTTGACACAAACTGCAGTCAGTTGAGGGAACCGCAGCTGAGAAAATGCCTTAAGGCGCGGCTGTGGGCCAGCCTGTAGAGCATTTTCTTAATTAGTGATCAACAGGAGCGAACTCAGCCCTTTGTGGGCGGTGGTGCTACCCCTGGGCTGGTGGTCCTGGGTTCTATAAGAAAGCAGGCTGAACAAGCCATAGGGAGAAAGGAAGCAGCTCTCCTCCATGGCCTCCACTTCAGCTCCTGCCTCCAGGTTCCTGCCCTGTGTGAGTTCCTGTCCTGACTTCCTTTGGTGGTGAGCAGTAGTATGGAAGTGTAAGCCAAAGAAACCCCAAATTTTGGTCATAGTGTTTGATTACAGTAGAACCCCTAACCAAGACAGATAACAGATTTCTTCTTGACTTAGTTCAATACTTGATCTGCTAGGACCACCTGCGCTTCCGTTTCTGCTCTGAAGTACGTCTCAGCCCTGAGATGCTACATTTGTCAATACGCCTTCTGTTTTTCAGCAAAAGCAATCGTTCTCATTTCTTGTCTGAAAGAAGTAAGTCGTGCAGTGTCCAGGAGTAAAGATGGAATTGTCCTTACCTCAGTGACAACAGAGTCATCTGACGTTAACGATGAAGAGCATCATCTAGGGACTCGGTTCTGAATCACTACATTGACCCCCAACGTTGATTTTTTTTTAAAGGCATTTAGCAATTATTTATAGATACATTTAGCTTCGTAAGTAACTTGAAACCATTCTCTTTTTTTTAAAGATTTATTTATTTATTATGTATACAAATTCTGCCTCCATGTATGCCCGCACATCAAAGGAGGGCGCCAGATCTCATTACAGATGGTTGTGAGCCACCATGTGGTTGCTGGGAATTGAACTCAGGACCTCTGGAAGAGCAGCCACTGCTCTTAACCTCTGAGCCACCTCTCCAGCCCCCTGAAACCATTCTCTTTGGGGGAAGAAAGCACAAGCAACTTCAAAATTGACCCTAACAGCATTGGAATTGACTACCCCAAGTTCAAGTCTTAGTTCTCGCCCAAGACAATGGTCATTTTCAGTTTATGTGAATATATCTGACTTTATTGTGCGAGTTTATGCTTATATAACCCAAGCCATGCTCGCAGGGCAGGGTATGGAATACACACTAACTGCTTGGCTTAGAGCCTGGCTCCACTATTTACTATCTGACTTTGAGCAAGACACTTAATATCTCGACCTGACTAATTCACAGGACAGATTTTAGGGTCCCAAGAGCCTATTACGCAAAGCAGCCAGCACTGTCTGGCATGTAGCAAGCACTATAAAGTCCTTGCTACGATTATTTCCCCTCCTCTTTTTTTTCTAACATCAGTGGCATCCTACTGGGTGCTATTTTATGTGTAAGCCCATTGACTTCACCAATGGCCTGTAGGTATCACTCCATAGTATCACTCCAGCCTCGTCTCATTCTCCATAAAATGATTTCAGTCGTATCTAGAAGAAATGCATTTATCTGAAAAGCTCACCTCTTTTTCTTTATGATTCAATGAACTAAATCATCTGGGAAAAGAAGGGTTTGGCAAGTTAAATGGTGAGGCTGGGAGATCCGGTAGAGAGAAGTCAGTATGTGGAACTGGAGGGAGTTAGTATGGATATGGTCAAAACACAATCATGTACAAGATTTGCCAATAATTGCCTTTTAAACATTATGGAAACGTCTGTCTGCGAGTCTACATTGAGCACAGGTGAGAAGCTTCTGATGTTATTTGGGGGTGATCTCCTCCCTCTGTGGCCTCTGCTGGTCTTTGAGTCTTGCATATCTGAGGACAGTGGCTCGCTGAGGAGGAAGAACCTCCTGGCAAAGTTCTCTCTTGGTCCACAGCTGCCTCACCATGAAGAAAACCACAAGTGTGTTTAAAAGGCAAGCGTGTGGTGCGGTCAAAGGTTATGTTTATACTATGGATTTGCCCTCTGAGGTTTCCAGTGGAGGCGATTCCTTCCTCCCGCCCACGAAGGATTAGAAAGTGCCGGTTCCTCTGGCTACTGCTGTTGGCATACAAACCTCTACCCACACTGAACAGGAAGTGGTCCAGAAGAGAGAACTCATCGAAGAGCAAGGGAAAGACGCCTAGAGGGAAAGTTAACAGTATGCCCTTTCTGCAGAGGATCCCATTAGGTGGCTAGTACCCCTATCTGTTGGCTCACAGCCGACCGTAACTCCAGCTCCAAGGAATCCAATGCCTCTAGTCAACACGGGCACCTGCACACACATACAGATAAATACAATTAAAACTAATAAAAATAAATCTTAGACAACCAAAAGAAGAATGATGTGGGAAAGGTGTTTGGGTTTTTTTTTTCTATTTTATTTTGTGGGTTTTGTTTGTTTGTTGTTTTCTTTCATTTCAAGTGTTGAGAAGTAGAATGCACCAGAAGGAAAAGGCCCAGGGAAGGAGAGGATTTGCTGGTGGACAGTGTTGCGGCCGGAAAACAGCATGAGTTCCCAGCAACCTTGTGCCTCCTGCCGCTTCTTATAGAGCCCAGTGAGGGATCTGAGCACAAAACTAGCCTAGACAGTGCGGTGGGCTCAGGAAAGGAGGGCCCAGGCTGGTGAGAGTCGGCCCAGCCAGAACCCTTTCTCACGGCAGGCCGAGTGCCCCTCCTTGTCCCTCACTCTTGGAAGAACTCTCAGCCCCCATGTCCAGCTGTGTTTGCTCTACTTTGTTTTTTGCTTCTTCCTCCCGACCCTCACTACAGACCCGCACCACAGACCCGCGCCACCTCTTCTGCTCCCATCTCTGGTCCCAGCAGCTCCCTTCACCAATCCTCCAGGGCCTCCTCTTTCCTTGTCCCGTACATTCCTGGATAATGCTCCTGACTCTAGCCATGGAGGTCCGATGGCTAGCATGTCCTGAGCACCCTCTATTGGATGACCCACAGGCTCCCCCACTCTGTTGCCCCCCTTCCACCTGCTCACATACCAGCAACGTTGTCCTCAGCCACCCATGCCAGAGCCTACTACCTGACCCTGCTAAGTTATCCATCCAAAAAGGCCCCTCTTTCTCCACCTCCCATTCACTCCGTAGAATCTCATCTTAAGTATGGACGTTCTCTTTACAGTTTAGGATCAGGTCATCGGGAGGTCTGTGCTGCCCTTTGGAGGCAGGTGAGCCTAGGAAACAGCTTTGTTCCCTGGAATCCTATGTGGTTTGGGGCTATGCACATTCTCTCCCATGGTGACGTACTTGGTAGCTGTTCCTTCTGCGCGCCCTATGCACACAAACCCGCTCTAAGCAATGTGCCCGGCAACCCTCCCTAGTACAGCCCAGTACACCCAGTCCACATACTGAGCTATCGTGGGCCCATCTCCAAACAATGATATGTCTCCCTGCCCCTGGGAACAATCAGATTTAGATAATGTTTATTCAAATGTAGTCCCAGTGTACCCACGTATGAAGAACAAAAGGACCAATCAGGCCTGAACTCACTTTGGGTTCATATGCAATAAGTCAAAACTGTGTCCTGTAGTAACCTTTTAGGAAGACGCCCCTGTTTATCATCTTATGCCTATGCCTAATTATATATGCATGTGATTGAAACTAGATGCATTATGGGAAAGGACATGCACAATTAAGAAAAATAAATGCATACCAGCTGTGATGGTGTAGACCTTAATCCCAGCACTTGGCAGGCAAAGGCAGGTGGATCTCTGAGTCTGAGGCTGGCCTGGTCTAAGTACAGAGTTTGAGAACAGGCAGGGCTACATAGAGAGACACCTGTCTCAGAAAACAAGAAAGGAAGGAAAGACGGAAGGTGAATATATGACCGTATCTATCAATCAAAGCAGAGAAGATCCAAATGAAAGTCCAGAGTCAGTAAGTACCCCCTCTCCTGTGGACACTATTTTAAAAACAATGTCTGTAGCCTGGGGCCTTGAATACTCATGTGGCCTTGCTGCTTTTGTGAGTCTTTATGAGCCCTTTTGTCAATCCTTTGGATAAGAAGCCAAGAACCTGGAAACATCTGGTCCAGACCCCGACCACCAGTAACACTTCCCAAGCCGAGGGTTGGAATGTTAGTTCAGCCTGACCCTACCTCACGTTCCAGACCCGAGACTGTCCTCTGGGCCCTCAGCCCTCCTCTGCCTAGCTAACTACGATGGTTTTCTCTTCTACAAAGACTTTATTAACAGTGCTCTGGCATGAGAGTGCTCTCTCTGCGGTGTGCACCCCTGGGGCACCATCGCTTACCTTGGCCTGTACCACAACAGGGTAACATCCACACTGGTATAGGTCAGCTGCCCCTCCCTCCTCTGGGACCTTCACCTCCCTGTGGTGCCTTTCAGGACATCAGCTGGATCTTTCCTGGCCTTGTGTGTGCGGTGGTCTGAATGTTTGTGTCCCTCTGGTTAGAGCCCACCAGGCCGTAAAGACTCTGCCCATGCCATTGGGTTAGTGTTCTATAGAAGGACGGGGGCGGGGGTTTTCTACTCTCGCTATAAGGATAAGCAGGCCTATCTGCCCTCTATGAGCAAACCCCTTCACAAGCCACCAACTTGCCAGCACTTGGCTGACAACTTCAAACCTCTCGAACGTAGAAAAATAAATTTCGCCCGCGTATGAATTACTCCATCGCTGACGTCTCGTTGGGGCCACACAGCCATTATCTCTCGCTCCTCAGACTGTACGTGCTCCAGATAAGTAACTGAACAGAGTTAGCTCTGTCCTGAAGCCACACTTGTACTTCAGATTAACCCAGGAGGGCAGCCGCCCCTGACGTTGCCCCTCAGGACAAACAACCTAGGCTCAAACCCCTCTAGCCTATGCCGGAGCAGACCCACCTTTACCCGGCCGTGTCAGAATGCACGGGTGTGGGTGTTTTAGAAATCAGAGGTGAGGCGAACTGCCTGAGGCACCTGGGCATGGTGCCATCCACCGTGCCGCGGGATCATTCTTACCAGATGGTCTTCAGGCTGGTATTTCTTCCCAGTCACACGGCTGAGCTGATGCAATTGTGTTCCAGAGGTTAGAAGAGAAAAGTTGCTGGCATTTGCTGGCACTCTTTTCTGCAAGAGTCCGTGCCTTGTTTCTGTTTATGTGGCAAAGGTTTTCATAACAATCAGCCGTCTCTGGGAGAATGCCAACGGCTTGTCTGACCAGCACAGCGGGAGACGGCACAGTCAGGCAGGGAGCGAGGAGTTCTGAAGGATACCACCGCACTCAGCACTCGGCTGGGACACTCAGACGACAGCCAGCGCCCTGGAAGAAAGAAGAACAGAAATTGGGGCCTGGCGAGAGTTTCCACAGGCATCCCAAGGTCAAATGAACGGGTTTTCTTCCTTCTACCACAGTAAAGAAATATGACAGACGTCCCCAGGGGACCAGGCAGTCAGGTGTGGGACCTTCTCATTGTGTGCAGGATGAAAGCTAAACACGACCAGGACACTCGTATCCCTTGCTCTCACCGAATGCTGCTCATATTTGCTAACTTAGGCAGGTGCCAGAAGGGTCACCATCAGGCAAAGGACTCCAAGCCCTCTCCTAGACCAGATCCCAGAGACCCAGAGTCCTGGGAGAGGCGGGGGTGACCGGAACTGTTCGCAAAGCAGAAAGTGAGGTGCTTCCAAAAGAAAGAAACCAAGAGAGATTTTTATTTTTCTTAATTAAAAAGAAAAAAAAATTTTTTTTTTTTGAGACAAGGTATCAGTTGCCCAGGCTGTCCTTGAACTTGGAATCCTCCTGCCTAGGCCTTTCAAGCAGCTAGGTTCACAGCCCTGCCCCAGCAGGCCAAGCATCAAAAAGCCATTCTCAGATGAACTCTTCTGTCTCTGTCTTCACCCACAGAGCAAGGTTTCTCCTTCACTGGCTGCCACCACACGGTGGTTGCTGCTCAGAACTGCTGAGATTTCAAGGTCAGCATTCCTCCTCGCTGCCTTGTTTCTGACTATTGATTAAATCTCCCGTGCTTCCTCCAGCAATTAAGTTCAGCTTAGGCCTTGAACATGGACCCTGAAGTCCACGCTGAACAAAAACTAAGAAGTGAGAAGAGAGGACATGACTGCTCCTAGGTCCGCTAGAGAAAGTTTATTGTAGATAAAAGGGCCTCAGGCAGAGGCATCCAGGAGAGTCCAGAGTGCACATAACTAGACTAGGCAGTGTGAGGAGAGGGAGAAGGGAGGAGAGAAAACCAGGGGAGCAAAGGGTAGAAGAAACAGGCAGGTAGCCAAAATGGCTGGGTTTTACAGGGAAGGGCAGCCCAGCCACTAGGCTGGAGAAGTTTAGGGTGGGGGGCAGGCCATGCCAGCCATACCCTGTACCAGGTAGGGACTGAGGGAGGCTGGGAGAACCTAGAGGCAGGGTCCGCCTTAATATGTTAAATAGGCACCTCAATTAGCCATTTGCCCCAGGTTTGAGACCTAACACACACAAAGAAATGTTCCCACTGAGGCCTCAGATAAAGTGAGGCCCTGCCTTAGTCTGCTCTCTATTGATGGGATAAAGACCGTGACCAAAGGCAACTTAATGAGAAAAGGATTTATTTGTGCTACTGTAGTGATGAGGAGAGCAGGCCTGCTTTTCATCCCGCCCGGCTACCACACGGCTAGCTTAACACCCGAAATAACAACACACAGATTGTATCCATTTAAACACTGCCTGGCCCATTATCTCCAGTCCCTTATTGGCTAACTCTCACATATAGATCTAACCCATTTCTAATATCTAATTCATTTTTCTTATTGCCACTTGACTGTGGCTTACCGGCATGAGTCTAACCAGCGTCCGTCTTGGGTAGGAGAAGCATGGCATCTGCCTGACTCTGCTTTCCTCCTCCCAGAATTCTGTTCTGTCTTCCCCGCCTACCTATGTTCTGACCTATCAGGCCAAGCAGTTTTCTTTATTAATTAACCAATGAAAGCAACAGATAGATAGAAGACCCTCCTAAATCATGTTACACTTCCACATCCCAGTCTATCATCAAGGAAAGTAAGGGCAGGAACTCAAGCAGCGACCATGGGGGAAGGCTGTTTACCGGCTTGGTCATCAAGACTTTCTTCTACAACTCAGGACCACCTGTGCAGGAGCTCACTCCTGTGGTGAGCTGGGCACGCCCACATCAATAATCGTAAATCAAGAAAATGCCCTACAGACTTACTCACAGGTAACCTGATGGGGGAGAATCTCAATGAGATTCTTCTCCCCAGATGATCCGAGCTTGTGCCAAGTTGACAAAAACCTAACAGGGACAGGCCCTAACCTGTTCAAAACTTGTGCCCTTTGGCTGGGAAGGCGTATAAAAGCCCTAGCAGGCAAGCCCGACAACCTGAGTTCTATCCTGGGAGTCGGTGGTAGGAGAGAACCCAGCCCTGGGAGCTGTTCTCTGACCTCATATGCAAGCCATGCATGAGTAATGCTCTCGCATGGGCACTGCCCCTCCTGGCCACCCCCGCACACCATACTGTCTTCTCAGGCAAAGCCCTGGAGTCTGGGATCTAAATTGGATTTCTAACTAGGCATCCAACAGCCTGTTGAGATAGCCGAGAAATGACTCCCCAGAGTCCCGACAGACACTGTGTGTGCCCTGAGAATCAAGTTCATCCAGGACCGATGACTTTGTTTACTGCATACTTGGCCTATCACGCAGGTACACAAACTGTGTCCATGACAGAGAAAATGCCCCTTCCCTGTAATTAAACATGGCTTCTATTATGAATCTCATTTCCCTTTCAGAGGGATTAAAATGGTCCCAGACACTCCTCCCATCAAGAGGTGAAATTCGTTTCCCACCCTTTGAGCCTGACTTGGCCTGTGATGACGTAACAAAAGGCGCACATGTCTTCTGACCTTAAGAGACAGCAAAGCTTCTACTTCGTGGAGTCTCTCGCGGTGTGAAAGACTTACAGGGAAAGAGAAGCCCATCCCATCTCAGTCACTGAGCATATAACAAGCCCTGTCTGGGCAAGCCACATGAAGGAAGAAGAAAGGAACACTGTTCTTTGGTTTACTAACTCTAGGGGAGATTTACCACGCAACAACCGGGAACAGTACACGTGGCATTTGAAAACATGATGTTAATCCCAGGAAGTGAGTTTGTTTTAAATTAGATCCATGTAAAAGTACCCATTCAAACCTTCTCCCTACACACCCAGGTTAGATCTATAGGCTGCTACATGCATGCACAGGGCATCAAAGATACTCTGTGAGGTGGGAGTGTCATATATCAATCTGTTGATTTCATTGGTTAAGTAATAAACACACTGCTTGGCCTCATAGGTTAAAGCATTGGTGGGAGGAATAAACAGAATAGAATTCTGGGCAGAAGAGGAAGTGAGGTCAGACTCTGCTCTGCTCCCGGAGAGACCCAACAGCTGCTCTCTGGAGCAGAGGCACCAGGATGGACATAGGCTAGACTCTTCCCGGTAAGCGCACCTTGGGGTGCTTACACAGATGACTAGAAATGGGCTAGTCCAGGTGCGAGAATTAGCCTGTAAGGGCTAGAGTTCATGGGCCAAGCAGTTCTTAAATGAATACAGTTTGTGTGTTGTTATTTCGGGCATGAGCTAGCCAAGCGGCCGGGGTGTTGGGGACGCAGCCCCGCCGCTTCCTATTTCAACAACTCTGCTCACCCTTCTGTGAGCACTGGGAAAGAGGAACTCTCACTTAGAGCTTGCTCATGGTTCTCTCCCCAAATTGTGTCCTCAGTCTGGGAGCTTGGACAGTAGTCACCAACCCTGCCCTCGTTCTTTTCCTACTGATGTGACGAGAGTCCCTTTAAAGGAACTTCAGAGAAGAATGGTTCATTGCAGCTCACAGTTCGGGGGTATAGTCCATCCTCTGGAGCTTGAAGCATACATCCCATTGACTGTCAAGAGCGGAAAGCCGAGGGCTGAGAGATGTCTCAGTGTTTTAGAGTACTGGCTGCTCTTCCAGAGAACTTGGGTTCAGTTCCCAGGATTCACGAAGTGGCCCCCAGCCCTCTGTATCTCCAGTTCCAGGGAGTCCCTTTGGCCCTTCTGGTCTCTGCAGGCTGTAGGTACGAAGGTGGTACACAGACAGAAACACAAGCAAAACGCTCATGTACAGAATTTTGATAAGTTAAAAAGAGCAGAGAGCGATGGATGAATGGGTGTGGGCCAGTGCAGGCTCGCTCCATAATTATGCGGTTCTGGATCTCACGCCCAGGGAAATGGTGCACTTAGAGTAGGCTGGTCCTCACGCAGCCATTAATTCTTGCAATAATTCCCCACAGATATTCTCAGAGGCCCTTCTCCCAGGTGATCCTAGATCTCCCGAGTTGTGAATGAACACTACGTCACCTTTTTATTGCTGTACCTACCACAACCAAGGCAACTTTTAAATATTTATTTATTATGTATACAATATTCTGTCTGCAGGCCAGAAGAGGGCACCAGATCCCATTACAGATGGTTGTGAGCCACCATGTGGTTGCTGGGAATTGAACTCAGGACCTTTGGAAGAGCAGGCAATGCTCTTAACCACTGAGCCATCTCTCCAGCCCCCCCCCCCCAGGCAACTTTTAAAAGAAAGTGTTTAATTTGGTTTAGGGTTTCAGAGGGTTTGAGTCCATGATGGTGGAGAAAATCATGGGGGTTTTGTTTGTTTGTTTTTTAATTGCTGTTCTTGAGACGGGTTCTTACGCAGCCCAGTCTGGTTGCATACTCGCATTGTGTGTGACTCTGGCCTTGAAAATTTTTTTTTAATTTTTTATTTTATGTGTATGAGTGTTTTGCATGCGGGTATGTCTGTGCAGCATATGTGTGTCTGGAGCCCATGGAGCCCAGAAGAGGGCAAAGGGTCCCACAGAGCTGGAGTTACAGGCGGTTGTGACGCACCATATGCGTACCAGGAATGGAACCAGGGTCCTCTGAAAGAGTAGTCAGTGCTCTTAACTACTAAGCCATCTCTCTAGCTCTTGGCCTTGAACTCTGGTCTGCCTATTGGCACCTTCCTAGTGCCGGGATCACAGGAGTACTCTCTAATGTCAAGCCCAGTCTCAAACAATTTGTCTTTAAAATTTCTGTTTAACATAAGGTTAAACTTCTTGTAGATCACCTTGATTCCTTTATGGGATAAAGCACACAATTTCAAATAAAAATACAAATGTTGCTATTTTAGGGAGTCCTTGAATTAAGCTATAATCATTCCAGAATGAATCAGCATTATCTTCCACACTGGGAAGATAACTGGGAATTGGAAGTGACAAGACCATGATCATTCTGTTAAGTGCTTGGCTGTTTTCAGGAAAGGATGTCAACTGGGAGAGTGGTAAACACCTACTTCCACACGGGCTGTTCTTGAGACCTTGTTAGCCTTTAGGTTGAGGGGACCCAAGGGAAGCTGGGAAGGACAGGCTCCCCTAAGGATCCACACTTTCCCTCCCCTCTATTATGGAAGAGGCAGCATCTGGCCACCTCAAACTCACACTCCTGCCCCCCAAGCAGGCACCGCCACCCTTGTCTCTCCTCGTCCACGATCGCCAGACTTCTGCACACACTAATTCCTTCTTCTCGGCGCCAGGACGCTCTTAATCTTATTGCAGATCAGATCATTTTGATAACCGCCCCCCTCTAAAAGGAAATGAGTTACCAAGTCTGGTGAGAGTAAAAGACAAACGGAATTAATCCTTCTAGAGAGATGCAACGCCTCATTGGGATCCAAGCACTGTACGACCAGGAAGCCTTTTAAACAATGTGCGCTTAGGGTTCGGTTGGGTTTTGCTGTTATTTTGTTTTTATGAGTTGGTGAATCGTTATTTTGTCAGGCTGGCCTCCAAATTTGGGTTCCTGCCTCAGCCTCCGGGGTACCTAGGTGCCTGAGGCAAAGACCTGTATTCTGAGGTCTGTATTTTGTTTATAGCCATATTAAGTTCACAAGTTAAGATAGTCACCTTTGCAGGGCAAGTTCGGGACCTAGGAAATTAACCTAGTGAGACCTGCAGGCCCCAGGCTTTAGAAGCAATTAGCATTTCCTTTGTTAGTTTACAGTCACGGACCCTCAGTGTTTCCTTATTGGCTAGGGTCGTCTCCAGACCTGAATTCCAGCAGACCTGACACCCTTCCCTCCCCCATGCCTGTTTGCTAGGTAACAGCTCCCGCGGGATAATAAAGTGGCAGCTTGATCAGAAAGCCAGCCTTGCTATCATTTCTCGAGTCTCTTGTCTCCATTCCTCTTCCTCCTCCAAGTTTATCAGGGACTCCCATTCATGTCCCGCTGGCTAGGACACCTGCTTGGTTTTGTTGTCGGTTCTGGTTTTCAAGATGGGATCTCTCTGTGACATCGTAGCCCAGGCTAGCCCTGACCTGGCCCTCAGCCTCCCGGACACTGGGATTATAGGCATGAGCCATGCGTGGCTTTGCTTTGTCTTTAAACAAGTGTGAATTTGAGATTTTCTCCACTTTAATAAGCAAACAAAGGAAAACAGGTGAACACAATCATCCAGGAGAATTTGAGTGTCTCCTCCTGGCTTCCTTGCCCTAAACATTGAATCTCATTCCTTTCCTCTGATTACTGAGCAAATCAGAGTCCTGTAGAAGCCCTTGACACAGCACAGCTGTATTTGTAGATATGGGATCTGGGGGAAATGAGTGAAGGATTGGATGGAGAAAGGCTGGCGAACCTGGGGCCCTCTGTATCTGTCAGGAGCCATTTCCCCCCAATCATTACAGGAACCATCACCCTGGGGAGTCTGCAGAATGCCCCTCACCCAATTAGCAGCTATCTATTAGCAGAACACGCCTCACATTCCAGCTATCCAGGGAACCAGGTGTGGCCACTTGTGACTTCTGGCCTGCCCTTCGGAATGTAACTGAGCTACGTAACTGGGACCACGCGGCCGGCGAGATCCCGTGCCCTGCCCCCCATTCCTTACCATATATAAGCAGCAACCACCCGTCCCTAATAAACAGAGGCTTTGACAAATCTGCTTGGCCTCCTTCTTCTGTCTTAGCTCATTCCCTTCCAGGTAGCGCCCCTCCGAGACCCTGGAGTAACCGATTGCGGGGTGGGTTACAACCCCTAGACTGAGTAGCCCACCCAACGCAATCGACATGTATCTGCCCCTGGACTGCTGAGATTACCGGCGTGCACCAACAAGCCCAGCTTCCCTTTCCCCTTAAATACACTCCAGGATTTCATCACAGTTCTGGTTTGCATGTTCCTAATGTACAAATCTTTGGAGAAATGTCTGTTGAAATCCTTTGTGTATATTAGAGCTGTCTGCTGTTGTGGAATTACAGTTCTCTCTATACTCCGGATATTAACTTCTTATCAGATGTGGGATTTGAAAATGTTTTCTACCTATGGGTTGTTTTTTTTTTTTTCTTTTCATTTTCTTTATGGTGGCCTCTGATACTCTGATGTTTGAATCTGGTGTCCCCACAGGTTGGCATGTCTGAGCAATTCTTCCCCAGATAGTGGCATTATTTTGGAAGATTGTGGATCCTTAGAAGGTAGGCATGCATGCTTTTAATCCCAGCATTCAGGAGGCAGAGGCAGGCAGATTTCTATGAATTTGAGGCCAGCCTGGTATACAGAGTGAGTTCTAAGACAACCAGAGCAACACAGAGAAACCCTATCTCAAAAAAAAAAAAAAAAAAAAAAAAAAAAAAAAAAAAAACCCCCAAAAAAAAAAAAAAAAAAAAAAAAAAAAAAAAAAGAATGTAGGGTTTGGTGGGCAGAATCAGATCACTGGGGAAGGAACTTTGAAGGTTATGTAAGACTTAAAGATAATTCTGAAGCCATTTCTGACAATTTTGAATCCTCTCAGCCTCCGTGCCTTAGTGCTTCCCCTCCTCCCCTGGGAACCAAGGACCTAACAGCTACACGTGCACGTACTCAGTTCCTAAACAATTACACATATACGTATGTTTTGGTTCAGTCCCCTGGGAAACGGGTCAAAATGACCTCTTACCTCATCTGATCTGGCAACAGCTCTCCAGCCAATTATTGATAATAGCCCTTTTAAATAAGCCAATCACAACCACCCTTGCTTCTGTGACCTTCTCTTTTAAAAGTAGCCTGCGCCAGCTATTCGAGGTCTCTCGGCTTCCTGAATGCTGAGGGATCCTGTCATGACAGAATTAATAAATCCTCGTGCTTTTGTGTCGGCTGTGGTGTGTGAGGTGGTCTCTGGGGGCGACTCCTCCTCAGTGTTTGGACGCTAGAGTCCAACAGTTACATCCGGCCCTGACTTTGGACTTCACTCTGCTTACTGGTCCTCTGGGGTGTGAACTGAACAGCCTCCCCTGCACACTCCTGCAGCCTGGAACTGAGCTGTTCTGCCGTGTCTTCCCACCCACGATGAACTGAAACTCTGAACAGGAAGCCAAAGCCATCCTTTCTTCCACTAGATTGCTTGCTTCAGGTATTAGATACAGTACAGTAGCCAACACATGAGTCACAGTTTGGGTGGAGTCCAACTTACCTATTCCCCTTTCTGTTGCCTTTGCTTTTGTTAAGATACAATAGTATCTTAACAATACAATTAATTGTTAAGATACAATAGTATCTTAACAATACAATTAACCAGGTGGTGGTGGTGGTGGTACACGCCTTTAATCTCAGCACTCAGAAGGCAGAGGCCGAGGGATCTCTGTGAGCTTGAGGTCAGCCTGGTCTACAAGAGCTAGTTCCAGGACAGGCACCAAAGCTACAGAGAAATTCTGTCTCAAAAAAAAAAAAAAAGGTGCTATTGTCAAACCTAAAGTCATACAGATTTTCCTTATGCTTCATACCAAGAGGTTTATTATAGTGTTGGTTCTTAGGTCTTCAGTCCATTTGGTGTACATGATGTCAGATAATGCCAGGTGGCCAACCTCATTTTTTTTTTTTTTTTTGTTTTTTCAAGACAGGTATCTTTGGCTATCCTGGAACTCACTCACTCGTGGACCAGGCTGGCCTCGAACTTGAACTCACAGAGCTCCACCTGCCTCTGCCTCCCAAATGTTGGGATTAAAGGCTTGCACCATCACATCTGGCTCAGCCTCATTCTTTTGCAGGTAGATCAGCTCTCCCAGTGTCTTTCGTTGACCTGGTAGTTGTTTCCCTATTGGATAGTCTTGGTACTGTTAGAATTCATCAGACGTGTGGATGTTTACTTCTGGTTGTCTGTGCCTATCTGTATGTATGTCGGGCCCACCATTTCAGTTACTGTACCTTTAAAAGTTTTAGACTTAAGGATGAGAGTCAACTTTGCTCATTTTCCATATTGTTTTGGTTGCTTTTATGCAGCTAGACTTGAGAGTGTGGTGAACACACACTAAAGGGGGAAGCTCCAAAGTCATGCTCTCTTGTAGCTCTCCAACTTGAACTTTGTATTTATTTACCTTGTGTTTTATCTGTATGTATGGTTGTGAGTTGCCATGTCTGTGCTAGGAATCGAACCCAGGTCCTCTGGCAGAGCAGCCAGTGATCATAACCACTGAGCCGTCTCTCCGGCCCTGAGCTCTACCTTTTGAAGGAGCCAATGACTATTCTCAGAGTGGGTCACACTGTACTGGACAAGTACGGCACCTGTACTTAGTTACACTATGGACAAATGGATGTGGCATAAGGAACCTCGGCAAACCCACTGTAGTTTTATAAAGGGAGCTGCATGCAAAGCAAACACTAGAGTCCTAGCTAGCCATGGCACAGCTTGCCGGTCAACCCAGCACTTAGGGAGCTAAGGTAGGAGGATTGAAAAAAATCTCAAACCGGAAAATGAGGACAAGCCCCAATTCTGCACTAAAAAGCAACAGGCTCAGAGCTGGAGAGAGGCCCATCCGGTAAAGACACCACTGCTAATGTACCCAGATCTGAGTTTAGGATCCCCGCAGCCCATAAAAAGCAGGCCCAGCAGCACGCATCTGCAACCCCAGCTCTGGGGAGGTGACAGTGTGGGGATCCCTGGAGCTTGCTGGCTAGCTGTTGTTCCAGGCAATAAGAGGGACAGAGGATGACATCCAACAGCCCCTTCCACTTCCACGTGCACAGTCACGTGTGTGCATGCACACACCCCTGAGTGTGCACAGTTAAACAGGTGCATACACACATGCGTGAGTATACAAGCACACACACACACACAGCAGCGTTAGCTCTCTGAAGCTTTTCCTTTGTTCTTTTATTTTCACTGATACATCCGTGGAGGTTACATTACCTGCCCTGCCAGTCTCTCAGAGATACTCTGAGGCCTGATTGACGGAAGCATGTGACAGTTCTTGCAATACTGAGAAGTTTGCTAACTCGGAAGCTGTTACTGTGCGCATGGCTATTGATCTTCCATCTCTCCAGAGTCACGAAGCATTCTTGGTCAGGCCCTTGACAACCATTAAGTAGGATTTTCTGGTCATGAAAGTTCATAGATCCTCCAAGATTCATTGCTAAGAATTTCAGCTGACAGCTTCTTACCTGATCAGCTCAGGGGACAACTAAGGAGCCACACTGTCACACAGCCAAGGAAAGACTCTGGAGAAGCTGGGAAGCCGGAGGGAGAGGGGACTCCGAGCATCTGCCAGAAGCTCCCGTTCCCTTCCTGACCGTGTGTGAGGGAGAGTTCGGGTTGCATCTCCAGGCTGGGGAACAGGAGGACCTGTCCCAACAGGAGGTCTTACAAAGACACAGTCAGTCCAAACAGCCAACACTGGCCCTTTGACTGTTGGCCTCGGAGCCATTGCCAGGGCTCCTGACAAGTCACTCTGGGCTCCTTGTTAGGGCTCCCGCGGCCCACAGAAGTACAGAGAAATCTCTTCGTCCCTGCTTGTTAACTAAGGAGGACAGATGGCCCTGTGATTATTTGGCCATATGTAGGTCAAGACTAAATTAATTAATAAGCAACTTAATTCCTAGCTGCCTCCATGAGCTTACGGGGGATCCCGAAACAATTGCTGTCGTAGCCTGGGAAACCGGCATGGTGGGGAGAGGAGAAGCCTCTCCCTCTAGCTCACCAAGTCCCCTGACCCAGGAAGGGACATCTTCGCCTCTCTACCCCATGTTGCCTGTTACATAACATTTGGGACACTACAGGGAGCCAACAGTTACACGTTTTAGGCGTCCACTAACTATAGCTGCAGCTGGTAGGGGAGAGTCTCTGTGTCCCTCTCTCCCCTTCCTCGGGGTGTCTTTACTGTCTTTATATTAAGCTTCCTGTAACTGGTCACTTTAGGGCTAAAAACAACAGAAGTCAAGTTCCAGAGTCATCTAAAAACCAACAAACAAAAAAACAAACGCCAGCAAACAAAACAAAGACTACCAAAAGGCAGCACCAAGAGAGGTGAGACAAATCCTACCAAGGGTCAGGGAAACAGGAAACTGTCACGGCTGGGACTGCTGAAGACAGAAAGGAGCCAGGACTGCAAGGTCCTTTCAGAACAGGGGCCAGAATTAACTCTAGTTTTGTTTGGATTTTAGGCAGGTCCTGGGAGATAGCGAGGCTGGCTCACGACTTTGAAGGCGGAAGGCAGAAGGTTGTGCCAGACACACGAGGGGCAGGAGTGGAACTCCTGCTATCACCGCTACCGCCCCCCCCCCCCACTTGATTCTGGCCTGTCCACACCTGCTCTTTTGTCACTCCCTGCTGCTTAAAATACTTCACACATTCGCCGCCAACAGCTTAAGAATTTCTACAAACGATGGCGGTGTGTGTGGCAGATGGATTTCAGGTGTCCGCCTCCTTCCTGTCTTTCCCGCATGCTTCCTGGAAAGAGCCCTGCCCAGAGACAGCATTTCAGGCCCTTATTGCAGTTAAAGGGTCAACTACGAGAGATGCCAAGTTTCGCCTGGAGCATAGCTTCCCTGATACTTCTTCCTCAAAATACCCTTGTTGTGACTCCCTGAGCTCGGACTGTGTCGGCTCAGTATGAGTTAAGTCATTAATAGTTCAAACACAGCCACGATGGAAAAACAAAAATTTCAGGAACAGTCGTTAAAACTGTTGTTTCTGGGAAACTGATACTTGAGAGTGAAGATTTGTCGCTGCCACAGAGCACAGCAAGGCTGCGTCTTCTGTGCTCTGGAAACTCTGAGAAGACGAGAAAACTGTACCTATTGAACCAGGTGTGGGGATGCAAGCCTGGAAGCCCAGTACTAGGAGAGTAGAGGCAGGAGGGCCAGAAGTTCAGGGTCAGCTCAGCTACTCAGCGAGTTCAAGGCCAACCTGGGCTGTGCGCCACCCTACCTCAAAAAAAAAAAAAAAAAAAAAAAAGAAAGAAAGAAAGAAAGAAAAGAAAAGACAATTTTTACTTTTTACTATCAGCCAACAGCTTAGAACATATGCAAGTTCACCCAGGCTTCCTTACAGTCTATACTGTAACTGAATCTTCACAAAAGTGACACTTACTAAAAAGTACAATGAGAACAAAGCCAGCTGGGATGGTCATGACTGGGTGGTTCCTGCTTAGTCAGGGTATCTGCTAAAATTGGTTTCAACCTACGTAGAGGAAAAGGCAGGTGCATGCTGACCTGTAGTAAAACCAATTTACAGAGGATAAAAGATAACAACGCACGTGCTGGGAATCAGTTATTGTTAAAG
This sequence comes from Alexandromys fortis, assembly GCF_014885135.2. NCBI lineage: Eukaryota > Metazoa > Chordata > Mammalia > Rodentia > Cricetidae > Alexandromys > Alexandromys fortis. Next base: position 9,612,593 of record NW_026067911.1, on the reverse strand, counting down.
TTGTTATAAAAGTTGCAAAAGTTATAGAAGTTATAGAAGAATTCCTAGGGCAAATTCTCAAGAGTGAACAAAATATGGAGCCAGGCGGTGGTGGCACACACCTTTAATCCCAGCACTGGGAGGCAGAAACAGGCCGATCCTCTATGAGTTCAAGACCAGCCTGGTCTGCAAAGCTAGTTCCAGGACAGGCTTCAGAGCTACGGAGAAACCCTGTCTCAACGCCCCCCCCCCCCAAGTATATATGTGGTTTCTGAAGAGCTGAAGTCCAAGCCTGAAAGTATGCCATAGAGAGGGGCCTCAGCTGGTGGGCAAGGCCTTGGCAGGCAGTCTCTCGGCATCTGAAGGCTCATTACAGCTCCCAGGCATGGAGAGGGTCAGCGGTTCAGACCCACGGAAACTGCCCTGTGGTCAGCTGCTCTGTTCAGTCCAGTAACGGTAGCTGAGCCTCGTGCTTCTGACAGGCAAGTGACCCTGGTGCAAACAAGGCAGGGAAAACAGCCCTAACTTATCTGCAGGCCAGTGCAATGAAGTGGAGCTTTAAGTGGATTGATTTCACAGAACATTTAAAGCAGTGGTTCTCAACCTGGGGGTCATGACCCTTGGATCGCACAGCAGATATCCTGTATTATCAGTTATCGTATTACAGTTCATAACAGTAGCAAAATTATAGCTATGAAGTAGCAATGCAATAACTTTATGGGTGGGGGCGTCACCACAACATGAGGAACTGTATTAAATGATCACAGCAATAGGAAGGTTGAGATTAAAGGGGACCTCCGAAACTTCCCAGAGGACGTGAGCCATGCGCAGGGAGTGTCCAGTCTTGGCAGGTGTTTACATGGGGCTCCCCATCTGCGTCCAGTGCTCTGCTTGGGTTCTGACCCCCCACCCCGCCCCCAAGATAAACAGGACTTTGTGGATGGAGGACAGGAACTTAGCACAAGGAGCCTGGACTCCACAGACAAGCCAAGCAGTTCCCAGCAGCTGTTAACTTCCCACCATACAATCTCAGGAGTTTGATAAGTCATGTGCACTGTTCTCTCAAAGAACCTTCAGGCCTGTGGGCTTCCAGGGCCTTCTAAGCCCACACCTTAGATTATACTGCAAACCAATCTGGACATTAGACATCAGAGTACTGAGACAGCTATGTTATAATAAAAACCAAACACCTTAAAAACTGTGGGAGTGGTGGTGTACACTTGAGTATGTGGTGTGTGTGTGTGTGTGTGTGTGTGTGTGTGTGTGTGTGTGTGAGAGAGAGAGAGAGAGGGGGGGGGTATGTCAAGGCAGAAATTGGTTAAATTCAAGTGCAGTTTATACTATGTAGTGAGGCCCTGTCTCAAACCAACAAAACACCCACCCTGAAAACTGAGTTTGTAAACTCAGAACCACCTGGAAAATAAGAAAGCAATGGCACATTCTGGCTTAGATTTCAGTGCAGTAATATGGGCTGTTAGCATTCTATTAGGAAGTCTTTCTTCACTGGACAAGAGAAAAGACAGAATCACTGGAAGCAAGCCGGGGATGTATCTAGAGGTGGAGTATTTGCCCAGAAAGAGTGGCCCTGGCTCAATCCTTGGCACCATATTGTTAAAATTTATTAAAAAGTCAAACTGGCAAGCAGTAGAACACTATAGAAGATTCCTTTAAAGCAGAATCTTATTTTTTTTTTCTTTCCTATTTTTGGTTTTTCAAGACAGGGTTTCTCTATAGCTTTGGAGCCTGTCCGGGAACTAGCTTTTGTAGACCAGGCTGGCCTTGAACTCATTGAGGACCACCCGTTTGTGCCTCCTGAGTACTGGGATTAAAGGCGTGCACCACCACTACCAAGCCAGAATCTTATTCTTATTACTGTGCATGTGTGCAGGTAACCAGAGAAGACAGAAGAAGGTGCTGAATACCCCAGGGCTGGAGGTTCCAGCACTCATGAGAAGCCTGATGTGGGCTCTGTTCACCTGTAAGGCTAGCTCCTACTCCACCACTGCAGCCTGAGACGGCTCTTCTTCTTCACCTCGGAACACAAGTTCTTCATACCTTAAGACCAGAAAAATAGTACTTCTGAGTACTCTGGGATCCTCAGTCACCAATAACAATGGAATAAAAACGGTCATTTTTGGTTCGTATTTTACCTTCTCCACTTCTTGGAAAAATCAGGATTCTATTCTTTTCTAACCATTATATTCCCCGAGAGGACTTATCCAAATAACAGACAAGTCTCTGCCACAAAACACTAAACACAAAAAAAATAAAATAAAATCTTACCCATGAGCACCCAGTCTTGACTTCTGACTTGCAGCTGCGACACATGCTGCTGTTAGGCTCCCGCTGATGAAGGGACAAGGGACATCAGGCTTCAGCCTATAGCCTGTGCTTCAGAGCCCCAGCCCCAGGCTGGCCATTCGCCTGGCTAGGTTCCTCACGTTCCAGGCAGGACCTACTTACCAATGATTTAATTACATAGTTTATGCTGGCCAGATATTTAAATGCATTGATCCGATAATCTTCTCCCTCTGTTTCCATTCCAAGAGAGTTAATCATAAACTCTCAAGTGGAAGGACACAATACCAAAGCAAAAATTTTATCTGTTTTCTCTATCAATAACGAAATAGCTCAGAATAATTTACTAATAACAGGGAAATATGTATTAATATTAGGAATTCAAGTCATGGATAATTCTGTATCACCACAAGATGGAGTAAGAGTTCAACACATACACACCCACACACCCACACACCACACTCCCGTATTATCGTGTAAGTCACAGCGCTGACTTACTCTACTCTGCCATCTAGTGGTTATACGATCAGGCATTATTCTACTGGATCTGTCTCCCAAACAAGAATAGACACAGGAATTGGTTGAGAGAAAAGACTGAGCACATAGAAGAACGTGGTAACATCACAGCACAACAGCAAGATGCTAAGAAAAGGCCAGGCTGGAGTTTCAGCTGTCAAAACAAGCTCAGAAAAATCAAAATAGAATCTACCAGACGAGATCTCAGTACTTTGAGGAGGAAGGTCAGGATTTCAAGGTCATCCGTAGCTACACACCTTGCTGGGGTGGCAGGCACGGGCCTCTTGCACGTCCCAGGGAAGGAAAAGGACAGGATCTCAAGCGACTTGAACTGTGGATCTGATCACTTAGATTTATAGCCAGTTTATAGGATTTTCTTTTCATCGAGCGCCACTGCCTTTAAATTAAGGGTACATAATTTTAACTTTTGTCAAAAACTGCACTCCTTGGTAAGTAAGATGTCAGATAAATTAATCAAGGAAGACAATCATTCCCTTAAGAAACAAGAAAAGGACGTGATCAAGCAACCACGTAATAACAGAATCCATAGGCAACGCAACTTCTCATTCAGACTGCAAGGTGTCCGCTGACCTCCGCATGCTACCGTGGCATGTTCCCCCCAAATCATAAAGTGTCTTAATCAACAATCCATCTTTTCCTTAGTTTAATGAGGGGGAAATGTGTTGGTGATGCTTACAAACACAGAAGGAGTAACACCAATTTTGGTTTTTGCTTTTTTAAAAAGGTGTTTTATTTTCTTTGAGTGTTTCTGAATTTCTCAAAGTACATGTATACACAAAATAATATCATAAAATACGCATTACAAACTGACCACACTTTTACAGACAATACATCATTTCCTGAACAAAGTGACTGGCTCAGAACCGCCCCCTGCAGAACAGACCGGCACCCTCTTAAGTCTACGCAAGCCCAGCTTGGTTTATGCCCTCCCTACAGCACAGGTGAGTAAAAAAACTCTGAGTGCTCACAGTTGCTTTCTAAGGTTGAAACTTGAAAACTGCCTTTGCAGTCAACACAAATCCGTGTTATTATTTATGCACGACAACCTAATGACATTTATGAATCAACACTCCTGTCCTTCCTTCTTTTTTCATTTCTCTCCCAGCATTCTCTTTCTTCCTTGTTTTCTGTCAGGGGTGCAGTCCAGGCCTCACAGAGCTAGCAAGCATCTGATCCCAGCTGCAGCACCACCTCTGCCTTCCCTAGATTTCTTCCCCCCAGTGGTGAGGATTGAACTCACGGCCATGGAAATGCTTGGGAAGAGCCACTAAGTCACGGCCCCAGAAATATGTTAATATGTAACTTATGAGACCAAGATAAGATAGCCAGTCTGCTGAGAAAGAAAATAATAAAGGCAGTGCACTGAACTCAGCTGTTTCTGCCAGTGCGAATCAGTCCTTGCGAATCATACTGTGTTCAGCAGAGACAAACCTGAGACTTCGCAGCTGAACGTGCTAAAACATGATGACAATTGATGCTAGTAGAACTTGAACACTACAGCTTTGTAAATATAGCATAAATGAAATTTAAAAGGCAATTCAAATATTTCAAAATAATTTATTTTTTTAAATTCCACAAAATAAAACTATTATTTACATCGGTTGCAATAGCACTAAGAATTAGAAATAAATTTGTTTCGATTCTTGAAGACAATTATGAACATAAGACAAAATTTAAAAAAAAAAAAAAACAAAAAGAAAAAACTAAATGCTTCTCTTACGTGAATGGCCATGTGACTGCTGACATGCCCACTGGCAGATATAAACAGCAGACACCTTCAAAACAAATTACTTTATTTACACAAGCATTCCAACAGAGCCCAGTTGTTTTCAGTTACATGTGCAAGATTTTGTAGAATCACAAAAGTCAAACTGTCTGAATCTACATACCCAACTTATGCCAATTCAGAAAGCTCCACGTCAACACAGTACTGCGAAATCAGCCACATCCCAAAGCCCACAGGCCTCGCGGCAATTACAGTCAGCTGTGCGTTGTTTTGTTAAAAAAAGAAAACAAAAAAACCCTTCAAACCGTGTATATACAGAAAAATATGTATCTTTCATATCCATTTCTGAACTTAAAACCTATATACAAAATTCTTCCTTGCTTTTGATACGCTCAGCTCTGGACTGACAGTGACGATTTGACCCTAGCGTTCCATAGAAGAGACAACTATCTTCGGTAAGGAGGAGCTGGACCTAGTCACGCACTAGTCAGCTGGTCCTAGTGCGTGCCTGAAACGTACTAAAGGGATTTTGTAAACAATGGCCTTCGAGAAGACAGGAGGCCAAGGTGCAGGACTACGGGATCTCCTAAGGTCAATCAGACCTTGTTTGTGGAATTCATCTTGCCAGAAAAACAGACAACCATTTTTCTTCCTCTTTGTTTTCTGATTATCACAATTAACTATCAGGAGATGCTAATGGTGATTTCAAGGACACGCGGCTTCTGTGTGAGGTCTACTTCCCCCGCGGAGGCCGAGGTCGTGCAGTCGCGGCGAGTTGTCCCTGGGAGCCAGCGCTTTCCTCCGGCGCAGACGCAGGCTGAGCAGCAGGTGGTGGCGGTGTGGCGGAGAGCGACGGAAGTCTGTGCCGAGTACTCTCCTCCCCAGGAGTAGATGAATGTCTTTTTCTTCCAAATTCCTCACTAATGGGGGGCTGCAAAGCAGGAAAGACAACAGAGTAGACACTTTCACTGCCCCCC